>NW_024393645.1:0-11792 GCF_016617805.1 Bactrocera tryoni
TAATGATTGCTTAATGTGTATGTATCAAAAAATTGATTCTACAGCATAACTTAAGCTTGTGAAGTTGTTCCATATACACTGTCGCTATTGCTGTAGGACAACTCTATGACAACTCCAATAACATCAAAATGGCTAGTTAGCATAAATATGTAAAGTTCATATTTTTACGCAACTTGATATCGATTGCTTAGTGTGTATGTACCAAAAAATTGCTTCTACACCTTAATATAAGATTGTGAAATTGCTCCAACCACACTGTCGCTATGGATATACGACAACTCGAATATCATCAAAACGGCGAGTTAGCATAAATATGTAAAGTTCAAATTTTTACGCAACTTGATATCGATTGCTTAATGTGTATGTACTAAAAAATCGGTTCTGCACCTTAATATAAGATTGTGAAATTGCTCCAAATACACTGTCGTTATGGCTATACGACAACTCTATCAAAGCTCCAATAACACCAAAACGGCTAAATAGCATAAATATGTAAAGTTCATATTTTTACGCAACCTGATATCGATTGCATAATGTGTATGTTCCAAAAAATCAATTCTACACCTTAATTAAGGATTGTTAAATTGTTCCAAATACACTGTCGCTATTGTTATAGGACAACTCTATGACAACTCAAATAACATCAAAACGGGTAATTAGCAAAAATATGTAAAGTTCATATTTATACGCAACTTGATATCGATTGCTTAATGTGCATTTATCAAAAAATCGATTCTACACCTCAACTTAAGATTGTGGAATTGCTCCAAAGACACTGTCGTTATGGCTATACGACAACTCTATGACAACTCCTATAACATCAAAACGGCAAATTAACAGAAATATGTAAAGTTCATACTTCTACGCATCTTGATATCGATTGCTTAATGTGTATGTACCCAAAAATCGGTTCTACACATTAATATAAGATTGTGGAATTGCTCTAAATACACTGTCGTTATGGCTATAGGACAACTCTAAGACAACTCCAATATCATCAAAACGGCTAGTTAGCATAAATATGTAAAGTTCATATTTTTACGCAACTTGATAATGATTGCTTAATGTGTATGTGTCAAAAAATCGATTCTACAGCATAACTTAAGCTTGTGAAGTTGTTCCATATACACTGTCGCTATTGCTGTAGGACATCTCTATGACAACTCCAATAACATCAAAATGGCTAGTTAGCATAAATATGTAAAGTTCATATTTTTAAGCAACTTGATATCGATTGCTTAGTGTGTATGTACCAAAAAATTGCTTCTACACCTTAATATAAGATTGGGAAATTGCTCCAACCACACTGTCGCTATGGATATACGACAACTCTACGACAACTCCAATATCATCAACTTAAGATTGTGGAATTGCTCCAAAGACACTGTCGTTATGGCTATACGACAACTCTATGACAACTCCTATAACATCAAAACGGCAAATTAATAGAAAAATGTAAAGTTCATATTTCTACGCATCTTGATATCGATTGCTTAATGTGTATGTACCAAAAAATCGGTTCTACACATTAATATAAGATTGTGGAATTGCTCCAAATACACTGTCGTTATGGCTATAGGACAACTCTAAGAACACTCCAATAACATCAAAACGGCTAGTTAGCATAAATATGTAAAGTTCATATTTTTACGCAACTTGATAATGATTGCTTAATGTGTATGTATCAAAAAATCGATTCTACAGCCTAACTTAAGCTTGTGAAGTTGTTCCATATACACTGTCGCTATTGCTGTAGGACAACTCTATGACAACTCCAATAACATCAAAATGGCTAGTTAGCATAAATATGTAAAGTTCATATTTTTACGCAACTTGATATCGATTGCTTAGTGTGTATGTACCAAAAAATTGCTTCTACACCTTAATATAAGATTGGGAAATTGCTCCAACCACACTGTCGCTATGGATATACGACAACTCTACGACAACTCCAATATCATCAACTTAAGATTGTGGAATTGCTCCAAAGACACTGTCGTTATGGCTATACGACAACTCTATGACAACTCCTATAACATCAAAACGGCAAATTAACAGAAATATGTAAAGTTCATATTTCTACGCATCTTGATATCGATTGCTTAATGTGTATGTACCAAAAAATCGGTTTTACACATTAATATAAGATTGTGGAATTGCTCCAAATACACTGTCGTTATGGCTATAGGACAACTCTAAGACAACTCCAATAAAATCAAAACGGCTAGTTAGCATAAATATGTAAAGTTCATATTTTTACGCAACTTGATAATGATTGCTTAATGTGTATGTATCAAAAAATCGATTCTACAGCATAACTTAAGCTTGTGAAGTTGTTCCATATACACTGTCGCTATTGCTGTAGGACAACTCTATGACAACTCCAATAACATCAAAACGGCTAGTTAGCATAAATATGTAAAGTTCATATTTTTACGCAACTTGATATCGATTGCTTATTGTGTATGTACTAAAAATCGGTTCTACACCTTAGTATGAGATTGTGAAATTGCTCCAAATACACTGTCGCTATGGCTATACGACAACTCTATGAAAGTTCCAATAACATCAAAACGGCTAGTTAGCATAAATATGTAAAGTTCATATTTTTACGCATCTTGGTATCGATTGCATAATGTGTATGTACTAAAAAGTCGATTCTACACCTAAATTTAGGATTGTGAAATTGTTCCAAATACACTGTCGCTATTGCTATAGGACAACTCTATGACAACTCCAATAACATCAAAACGGCTTGTTAGCATTAATTTGTAAAGTTCATATTTTTACGCAACTTGGTATAGATTGCTTAATGTGTATGTACTAAAAAATATATTCTACACGTTTATATAAGATTGTGAAATTGCTCCAAATTCACTGTCGCTATGGCTAAACGACAACTCTATGAACACTCCACTAACTCCACTAGTCAGCATAAATATGTAAAGTTCATATTTTTACGCAACTTGATATCGATTGCTTAATGTGTATGTACTAAAAAATCGGTTCTACACCTTAATATAAGATTGTGAAATTGCTCCAAATACACTATCGTTATGGCTATACGACAACTCTATGAAAGCTCCAATAACATCAAAACGGCTAAATAGCATAAATATGTAAAGTTCATATTTTTACGCAACTTGATATCGATTGCATAATGTGTGTGTACCAAAAAATCAATTATACACCTTAATTTAGGATTGTAAAATTGTTCCAAATATACTGTCATTATGGCTATACGACAACTCTATGACAACTCCAATAACATCAAAACGGCTAGTTAGCATAAAATGTAAAGTTCATATTTCTATGCAACTTGATATCGATTGCTCAATGTGTATGTACTAAAAAATCGGTTCTACACCTTAATATAAGATTGTGAAATTGCTCCAATTACACTGTCGTTATGGGTATACGACAACTCTATGAAAGCTCCAATAACATCAAAACGGCTAAATAGCATAAATATGTAAAGTTCATATTTTTACGAAACCTGATATCGATTGCATAATGTGTGTGTATTAAAAAATCAATTCTACACCTTAATTTGGGATTGTTAAATTGCTCCAAATACACTGTCGCTATTGCTATGGGACAACTCTATGACAACTCCAATAACATCAAAACGGCTAGTTAGCATAAATATGTAAAGTTCATATTTTTACGCAACTTGATATCGATTGCTTAATGTGTATTTACTAAAAAATCGATTCTACTCCTTAACTTAAGATTGTGAAATTGCTCCAAAGGCACTGTCGCTATGGCTATACCACAACTCTATGACAACTCCAATAACATCAAAACGGCGAGTTAGCATAAATATGTAAAGTTAATATTTTTACGAAACTTGATATCGATTGCTTAATGTGTATGTACTAAAAAATCGATTATACACCTTAATATAAGATTGTGAAATTTCTCCAAAGACACTGTCGTTATGGCTATACGACAACTCTATGACAACTCCAATAACATCAAATCGGCTAGTTAGCATAAATATGTAAAGTTCATATTTTTACGCAACTTGATATCGATTGCTTAATGTGTATGTATCAAAAACTCGATTCAACACCTTAATATAAGCTTGTGAAGTTTTTCCATATACACTATCGCTATTTCTGTACGACAACTCTATGACAACTCCAATAACATCAAAACGGCTAGTTAGCATAAATATGTAAAGTTCAAATTTTTACGCAACTTGATATCGATTGCCTAATGTGTATGTATCAAAAACTTGATTCAACACCTTAATATAAGCTTGTGAAGTTGTTCCATATACACTGTCACTATTGCTGTAGGACAACTCTATGACAAACCCAATAACATCAAAACGGCTAGTTAGCATAAATATGTAAAGTTCATATTTTTACGCAACTTGATATCGATTTCATAATGTGTATGTACTAAAAAATCGGTTCTGCACCTTAATATAAGATTGTGAAATTGCTCCAAATACACTGTCGTTATGGCTATACAACAACTCTATGAAAGCTCCAATAACACCAAAACGGCTAAAGAGCATAAATATGTAAAGTTTATATTTTTACGCAACCTGATATCGATTGCATAATGTGTATGTACCAAAAAATCAATTCTATACCTTAATTTACGATTGTTAAATTGTTCCAAATACACTGTCGCTATTGCTATAGGACAACTCTATGACAACTCAAATAACATCAAATCGGCTAGTTAGCATAAATATGTAAAGTTCATATTTTTACGCAACTTGGTATCGAATGCTTAATGTGTATGTACTAAAAAATCGATTCTACACCTTAATATAAGATTGTGAAATTGCTCCAAATACACAGTCGCTATGGCTATACGGCAACTCTATGACAACTCCAATAACATCAAAACGGCTAGTTAGCATAAATATGCAAAGTTCATATTCTTACGCAACTTGATATCGATTGCTTAATGTGTATGTACTAAAAAATCGATTCTACACCTTAATATAAAATTGTGAAATTGCTCTAAATATACTGTCGCTATATCTATACGACATTTCTATGACAACTCCAATAACATCAAAACGGCTTGTTAGCATAAATATGTAAAGTTAATATTTTTACGCACTTGATATCGATTTCTTAATGTGTATGTACTAAAAAATCGGTTCTACACCTTAATATAAGATTGTGAAATTGCTCCAAATACACTGTCGCTATTGCTATAGGACATTTCTATGACAACTCCACTAACATCAAAACGGCTAGTTGGCATAAATATGTATGTAAATTTCATATTTTTACGCAACTTGATATCGATTGCTTAATGTGTATGTATCAAAAACTCGATTCAACACTATAATATAAGCTTGTGAAGTTGTTCCATATACACTGTCGCTATTTCTGTAGGACAACTCTATGACAACTCCAATAACATAAAAACGGCTAGTTAGCATAAATATGAAAAGTTCAGATTTTTCGCAACTTGATATCGATTGCTTTATGTGTATGTACTAAAAAATCGGTTCTACACCTTAAAATAAGATTGTAAAATTGCTCCAAATACACTGTCGTTATGGATATACAACAACTCTATGAAAGCTCCAATAAAAACGGCTAGTTAGCATAAATATGTAAAGTTCATATCTTTACGCAACTTGATATCGATTGCCTAAAGTGTATGTACTAAAAAATCGATTCTACATCTTAATTTAAGATTGTAAAATTGTTCTAAATACACTGTCGCTATTGCTATAGGGCAACTCTATTAAAGCTCCAATAACATCAAAACGGCTAGTTAACAGAAATATGTAAAGTTCATACTTCTACGCAATTTGATATCGATTGCTTAATGTGTATGTATCAAAAATCGATTCTACAGCATAACTTAAGCTTGTGAAGTTGTTCCATATACACTGTCGTTATTGCTGTAGGACAACTCTATGACAAACCCAATAACATCAAAAAGGCTAGTTAGCATTAATTTGTAAAGTTCATATTTTACGCAACTTGGTATCGATTGCTTAATGTGTATGTACTAAAAAATCGGTTCTACACCTTAATATGAGATTGTGAAATTGCTCCAAATACACTGTCGCTATTGCTATAGGACATTTCTACGACAACTCCACTAACATCAAAACGGCTAGTTAGCATAAATATGTATGTAAATTTCATATTCTTACGCAACTTGATATCGATAATGTGTATGTATCAAAAACTCGATTCAACACTATAATATAAGCTTGTGAAGTTGTTCCATATACACTGTCGCTATTTCTGTAGGACAACTCTATGACAACTCCAATAACATAAAAACGGCTAGTTAGCATAAATATGAAAAGTTCAGATTTTTCGCAACTTGATATCGATTGCTTTATGTGTATGTACTAAAAAATCGGTTCTACACCTTAAAATAAGATTGTAAAATTGCTCCAAATACACTGTCGTTATGGCTATACAACAACTCTATGAAAGCTCCAATAACATCAAAACGGCTAGTTAGCATAAATATGTAAAGTTCATATCTTTACGCAACTTGATATCCATTGCTAAATGTTTATGTACTAAAAAATCGATTCTACATCTTAATTTAAGATTGTAAAGATGTTCTAAATACACTGTCGCTATTGCTATAGGGCAACTCTATGAAAGCTCCAATAACATCAAAACGGCTAGTTAACAGAAATATGTAAAGTTCATATTTTTACGCATCTTGATATCGATTGCTTAATGTGTGTGCACTAAAAAATCGATTCTGCACCTTAATATAAGATTGTGAAATTGCTCCAAATACACTGTCGTTATGGCTATACGACAACTCTATGAAAGCCCCAATAACATCAAAACGGCTAAATAGCATAAATATGTAAAGTTCATATTTTTACGCAACTTGATATCGATTGCTTAATGTGTATGTACCAAAAATCACTTTAATATAAGATTGTGAAATTGCTCCAAATACACTGTCGTTATGGCTATACGACAACTCTATGAAAGCTCCAATAACATCAAAACGGCTAAATAGCATAAATATGTAAAGTTCATATTTTTACGCAACTTAATATCGATTGCTTAATGTGTTTGTACCACAAAATCGATTCTACACCTTAATATAACATTGTGAAATTGATCCAAATACACTGTAGCTATGGCTATACGACAACTCTATGACAACTCCAATAACATCAAAACGGCTAGTTAACAGAAATATGTAAAGTTCATATTTTTACGCATCTTGATATCGATTGCATAATGTGTATGTACCAAAAAATCGATTCTACACCTTAATATAAGATTGTGAAATTGATCCAAATACACTGTCGCTATGGCTATACGACAACTCCATGACAACTCCAATAACATCAAAACGGCTAAATAGCATAAATATGTAAAGTTCATATTTTCACGCAACTTGGTATCGATTGCTTAATGTGTGTGTACTAAAAAATCGGTTCTACACCTTAATATAAGATTGTGAAATTGCACCAAATACACCGTCGTTATGGCTATACGACAACTCTACATCAAAACGGCTAAATAGCATAAATATGTAAAGTTCATATTTTTACGCAACCTGATATCGATTGCATAATGTGTATGTACCAAAAAATCAAATCATCAAATCACCTTAATGTAGGATTGTTAAATTGTTCCAAATACACTGTCGCTATTGCTATAGGACAACTCTATGACAACTCCAATAACATCAAAACGGCTAATTAGCAAAAATATGTAAAGTTTATATTATTATGCAACTTGATATCGATTGCTTAATGTGCATTTATCAAAAAATCGATTCTGCACCTTAATATAAGATTGTGAAATTTCTCCAAATACACCGTCGCTATGGATATACGTCAACTCTATGACAACTCCAATAATATCAAAACGGCTAATTTGCATAAATATGTAAAGTTCATATTTTTACGCAACTTGATATCGATTGCTTAATGTGTATGTATCAAAAATCGATTCTACACCTTAATATAAGCTGGTGAAGTTTATCCATATACACTGTCGCTATTGCTATAGAACAACTCTATGACAACTCCAATAACAGCGAAAAGGCGTGTTAGCATAAATATGTATAGTTCATATTTTTACGCAACTTGATATCGATTGCTTAATATGTATGTACCAAAAAATCGATTCTACACCTTAATATAAGATTGTGAGATTGCTCCAAATACACTGTCGCTATGGCTATACAACAACTCTATGACAACTCCAATAACAGCGAAGTGGCGTGTTAGCATAAATATGTATAGTTCATATTTTTACGCAACTTGATATCGATTGCTTAATGTGTATGTACCAAAAAACCGGTTCTACACCTTAATATAAGATTGTGGAATTGCTCCAAATACACTGTCGTTATGGCTATAGGACAACTCTAAGACAACTCCAATAACATCAAAACGGCTAAATAGCATAAATATGTAAACTTCATATTTTTACGCAACTTGATATCGATTGCATAATGTGTATGTACCAAAAGATCAATTCTACACCTTACTTTAGGATTGCTAAATTGTTCCAAATACACTGTCGCTATTGCTATAGGACAACTCTATGAAAGCTCCAATAACATCGAAACGGCTAGTTAGCATAAATATGTAAAGTTCATATCTTTACGCAACTTGATATCGATTGCTAAATGTTTATGTACTAAAAAATCGATTCTACATCTTAATTTAAGATTATAAAAATGTTCTAAATACACTGTCGCTATTGCTATAGGGCAACTCTATGAAAGCTCCAATAACATCAAAACGGCTAGTTAACAGAAATATGTAAAGTTCATATTTTTACGCATCTTGATATCGATTGCTTAATGTGTGTGCACTAAAAAATCGATTCTGCACCTTAATATAAGATTGTGAAATTGCTCCAAATACACTGTCGTTATGGCTATACGACAACTCTATGAAAGCTCCAATAACACCAAAACGGCTAAATAGCATAAATATGTAAAGTTCATATTTTTACGCAACTTGGTATCGATTGCTTAATGTGTATGTACTAAAAAATCGGTTCTACACCTTAATATGAGATTGTGAAATTGCTCCAAATACACTGTCGCTATTGCTATAGGACATTTCTATGACAACATCAAAACGGCTAGTTAGCATAAATATGTAAAGTTCATATTTTTACGCAACTTAATATCGATTGCTTATTGTGTATGTATCAAAAAATCGATTCTACATCTTAATTTAAGATTGTAAAGATGTTCTAAATACACTGTCGTTATGGCTATACGACAACTCTATGAAAGCTCCAATAACATCAAAACGGCTAGTTAACAGAAATATGTAAAGTTCATATTTTTACGCATCTTGATATCGATTGCTTAATGTGCATGTACTACAAAATCGGTTCTACTTCTTAATATAAGATTGTGAAATTGTTCCAAATACACTGTCGCTATTGCTATAGGACAACTCTATGACAACTCCAATAACATCAAAACAGCTAATTTGTATAAATATGTAAAGTTCATATTTTTACGCAACTTGATATCGATTGCTTAATGTGTATGTATCAAAAAATCGATTCTGCACCTTAATATAAGATTGTGAAATTGCTCCAAATACACTGTCGCTATGGCTATACGACAACTCTATGACAACTCCAATAACATCAAGACGGCGAGTTAGCATAAATATGTAAAGTTCATATTTTTACGCAACCTGATATCGATTGCATAATGTGTATGTACCAAAAAATCAAATCATCAAATCACCTTAATTTAGGATTGTTAAATTGTTCCAAATACACTGTCGCTATTGCTATAGGACAACTCTATGACAACTCCAATAACATCAAAACGGCTAATTAGCAAAAATATGTAAAGTTTATATTATTATGCAACTTGATATCGATTGCTTAATGTGCATTTATCAAAAAATCGATTCTGCACCTTAATATAAGATTGTGAAATTTCTCCAAATACACCGTCGCTATGGATATACGTCAACTCTATGACAACTCCAATAACATCAAAACGGCGAGTTAGCATAAATATGTAAAGTTCATATTTTTATGCAACTTGATATCGATTGCTTAATTTGTATGTATCAAAAAATCGACTCTACACCTTAATATAAGATTGTGATATTGCTCCAAATACACTGTCGCTATGACTATACGACAACTCTATGACAACTCCAATAACAGCGAAAAGGCGTGTTAGCATAAATATGTATAGTTCATATTTTTACGCAACTTGATATCGATTGCTTAATGTGTATGTACCAAAAAATCGATTCTACACCTTAATATAAGATTGTGAGATTGCTCCAAATACACTGTCGCTATGGCTATACAACAACTCTATGACAACTCCAATAACAGCGAAGTGGCGTGTTAGCATAAATATGTATTGTTCATATTTTTACGCAACTTGATATCGATTGCTTAATGTGTATGTACCAAAAAACCGGTTCTACACCTTTATATAAGATTGTGGAATTGCTCCAAATACACTGCCGTTATGGCTATAGGACAACTCTAAGACAACGCCAATAACATCAAAACGGCTAAATAGCATAAATATGTAAACTTCATATTTTTACGCAACTTGATATCGATTGCATAATGTGTATGTACCAAAAAATCAATTCTACGCCTGAATTTAGGATTGCTAAATTGTTCCAAATACACTGTCGCTATTGCTATAGGACAACTCTATGACAACTCCAATAACATCAAAACGGCTAATTGACAGAAATAAGTAAAGTTCATATTTTTACGCAACTTGATATCGATTGCTTAATGTGTATGTACCAAAACATTGGTTCTACACCTTAATATAAGATTGTGGAATTGCTCCAAATTCACTGTCGCTATGGCTATACGACAACTCTATGACAACTCCAATAACATCAAAACGGCGAGTTAGCATAATTATGTAAAATTCATATTTTTACGCAACCTGATATCGATTGCATAATGTCTATGTACCAAAAAATCAAATCTACTCCTTAATTTATTAATGTTAAGTTGTTCCAAATACACTGTTGCTATTGCTATAGGACAGTTCTATGACAACACCAATAATATCAAAACGAATAATTAGCAAAAATATGTAAAGTTCATATTTTTACGCTACCTGATATCGATTCCTTAATGTATATGTACTAAAAAATCGATTCTACACCTTAATATAAGATTGTGAAATTGTTCCATATACACTGTCGCTATTGTTATAGGACAACTCTATGACAAACCCAATAACATCAAAACGGCTAGTTAGCATAAATATGTAAAGTTCATATTTTTACGCAGCTTCATGTCGATTGCATAATGTGTATGTACCAAAAAATCAATTCTACACCTTAATTTAGGATTGTTAGATTGTTCCAAATACACTGTCGCTATTGCTATAGGACAACTCTATGCCAACTCCAATAACATCAAAACGGCTAATTAGCAAAAATATGTAAAGTTCATATTTTTATGCAACTTGATATCGATTGCTTAATGTGTATGTACTAAAAAATCGGTTCTACACCTTAATATAAGATTGTGAAATTGCTCCAAATACACTGTCGCTATGGATATACGACAACTCTATGACAACTCCAATAACATCAAAACGGCGAGTTAGCATAAATATGTAAAGTTCATATTTTTACGCAACTTGACAATGATTGGTTAATGTGTATGTATCAAAAAATCGATTCTACAGCATAACTTAAGCTTGTGACGTTGTTCAATATACACTGTCGCTATTGCTGTAGGACAACTCTATGACAACTCCAATAACATCAAAACGGCTAGTTAGCATAAATATGTAAAGTTCATATTTTTACGCAACCTGATATC
>NW_024393646.1:0-5907 GCF_016617805.1 Bactrocera tryoni
ATTTAAGGTGATTAATCTTCTTCATCTTGCTGAAGTGGATCTAAAGCCATAACGGCAGTGCATTTGGTGAATTCCACATTCTTATATTTAGGTATAAAGTCGATTTCCTTGTATATACACATCTAGCGGTCGACATTGAAATGCTTCAAATCATTTACTTCACTTATTTAAGATAATTAACCTTCTTCATCTTACTGAAGTTGACATAAAGCCATAACGGCATTGCATTTGTAAAAATTCCACAATCTTATATTTAGGTATAAAGTCGATTTCCTTGTATATACACATCTAGCGATCGACATTGAGTTGCCTCAAATCATTTACTTCACTTTTTTTAAGGTGATTAACCTTCTTCATCTTGCTGAAGTGGATCTAAAGCCATAACTGCCGTGCATTTGGTGAATTCCACATTCTTATATTTAGGTATAAAGTCGATTTCCTTGTATATACACATCTAGCGATCGACATTGAGTTGCTTCAAATCATTTACTTCACTTATTTAAGATAATTATCCCTCTTCATCTGCCAAATTTGACATAAAGCCATAACGGCAGTGCCTTTAAAGGAATTCCGCAATCTTAAATTTAGGTATAAAGTCGATTTTCTTGTATATACACATTTAGCAATCGATATTGAGTTCTTCAATTCATTTCCTTCACTTATTTAAGGTGATTAACCTTCTCCATCTTACTGAAGCGCACATAAAGCCATAACGGCAGTGCATTTGGTGAATTCCACATTCTTATATTTAGGTATAAAGTCGATTTTCTTGTCTATACACTTCTAGCGATCGACATTGAGTTGCTTCAAATCATTAACTTCACTTATTTAAGATAATTATCCTTCTTCATCTTACTGAAGTTGACATAAAGCCATAACGGCAGCGCATTTGTAAAAATTTCACAATCTAATATTTAGTTATAAAGTCAATTTTCTTGTCTATACACATCTAGCGATCGACATATATTTGGTTCAAATCACTTACCTCACTTATTTAAGTTAATTAACCTTCTTCATCTTACAGAAGTTGACATAAAGACATAACGGCATTGCATTTGTAAAAATTCCACAATCTTATATTTAGGTATAAAGTCGATTTTCTAGTCTATGTATACACTTCTAGCGATCGACATTGAGTTGCTTCAAATCATTTACTTCACTTATTTAAGATAATTATCCTTCTTCATCTTACTGAAGTTGACATAAAGCCATAACGGCAGTGCATTTGGAAGAATTCCACAATCTTATATTTAGGTATAAAGTACATTTTCTTGTATATACACATTCAGCAATCGATATTGAGTTCTTCAAATCATTTACTTCACATATTAAAGTTTTTTAACCTTCTCCATCTTACTGAAGTGGACATAAAGCCAAAACGGCAGCGCATTTGGAAAAATTCCGCAATCTTATATTTAGTTATAAAGTCGATTTTCTTGTCTATACACTTCTAGCGATCGACATTGAGTTGCTTCACATCATTTACTTCACTTATTTAAGATAATTATCCTTCTTCATCTTACTGATGTTGACATAAAGCCATAACGGCAGTGCATTTGGAAGCATTCCCCAATCTTTTATTTAGGTATAAAGCCTATTCTCTTGTATATACACATTCAGCAATCGATATTGAGTTCCTCAAATCATTTACCTCACTTATTTAAGTTAATTAACCTTCTTCATCTTACTAAAGTGTACATAAGGCCATAACGGCAGTGCATTTGGAAGAATTCCACAATCTTATATTTAGATATAAAGTCGATTTTTTATATATACACATTTAGCAATCGATATTGAGTTCTTCAATTCATTTCCTTCACTTATTTAAGGTGATTAACCTTCTTCATCTTGCTTAAGTGGATCTAAAGCCATAACGGCAAGGCATTCGGTGAATTCCACATTCTTATATTTAGGTATAAAGTCGATTTCCTTGTATATACACATCTAGCGATCGACATTGAGTTGCTTCAAATCATTTACTTCACTTATTTAAGATAATTATCCCTCTTCATCTTACCAAATTTGACATAAAGCCATAACGGCAGTGCCTTTAAAGGAATTCCGCAATCTTATATTTAGGTATAAAGTCGATTTTCTTGTATATACACATTTAGCAATCGATATTGAGTTCTTCAATTCATTTCCTTCACTTATTTAAGGTGATTAACATTCTTCATCTTGCTGAAGTGTATCTAAAGCCATAACTGCCGTGCATTTGGTGAATTCCACATTCTTATATTTAGGTATAAAGTCGATTTCCTTGTATATACACATCTAGCGATCGACATTGAGTTGCTTCAAATCATTTACTTCACTTATTTAAGATAATTATCCCTCTTCATCTTACCAAATTTGACATAAAGCCATAACGGCAGTGCCTTTAAAGGAATTCCGCAATCTTATATTTAGGTATAAAGACGAATTTCTTGTATATACACATTTAGCAATCGATATTGAGTTCTTCAATTCATTTCCTTCACTTATTTAAGGTGATTAACCTTCTCCATCTTACTGAAGCGCACATAAAGCCATAACGGCAGTGCATTTGGTGAATTCCACATTCTTATATTTAGGTATAAAGTCGATTTCCTTGTATATACACATCTAGCGGTCGACATTGAAATGCTTCAAATCATTTACTTCACTTATTTAAGATAATTAACCTTCTTCATCTTACTGAAGTTGTTATAAAGCCATAACGGCATTGCATTTGTAAAAATTCCACAATCTTATATTTAGGTATAAAGTCGATTTTCTTGTATATACACATTAAGCAATCGATATTGAGTTCTTCAATTCATTTTCTTCACTTATTTAAGGTGATTATCCTTCTTCATCTCACTGAAGTTGACATAAAGCCATAACGGCAGTGCATTTGGTGAATTCCACATTCTTATATTTAGGTATAAAGTCGATTTCCTTGTATATACACATCTAGCGGTCGACATTGAAATGCTTCAAATCATTTACTTCACTTATTTAAGATAATTAACCTTCTTCATCTTACTGAAGTTGTTATAAAGCCATAACGGCATTGCATTTGTAAAAATTCCACAATCTTATATTTAGGTATAAAGTCGATTTTCTTGTCTGTGCACATCTAGCGATCGGCACTGAGTTGCTTCAAATCATTTACTTCACTTATTTAGATTAATTAACCTTCTTCATCTTACTGAAGTTGACATAAAGCCATAACGGCAGCGCATTTGGAAGCATTCCACAATCTTATATTTAGGTATAAAGTCGATTTTATTGTATATACACATCGAGCAACCGATATTGAGTTCTTCAAATCATTAACCTCTTTTACTTAAGTTAATTAACCGTCTTCAACTTACTGAAGTTGACATAAAGCCATAACGGCAGCGCATTTGGAAAAATTCCGCAATCTTATATTTAGGTATAAAGTCGATTTTCTTGTCTATACACATCTAGCGATCGACATTGAATTGCTTCAAATCATTTACTTCACTTATTTAAGATAATTATCCTTCTTCATCTTACTGAAGTTGACATAAAGCCATAACGGCAGTGCATTTGGAAGAATTCCACAATCTTATGTTTAGGTATAAAGTACATTTTCTTGTATATACACAGTCAGCAATCGATATTGAGTTCTTCAATTCATTTCCTTTACTTAGTTAAGGTGATTAACCTTCTTCGTCTTGCTGAAGTGGATCTAAAGCCATAATTGCCGTGCATTTGGTGAATTCCGCAATCTTATATTTAGGTATAAAGTCGATTTTCTTGTATATACACATTAAGCAATCGATATTGAGTTCTTCAATTCATTTTCTTCACTTATTTAAGGTGATTAACCTTCTTCATCTTGCTGAAGTGGATCTAAAGCCATAACGGCAGTGCATTTGGTGAATTCCACATTCTTATATTTAGGTATAAAGTCGATTTCCTTGTATATACACATCTAGCGATCGACATTGAGTTGCTTCAAATCATTTACTTCACTTATTTAAGTTAATTATCCTTCTTCATCTCACTGAAGTTGACATAAAGCCATAACGGCAGTGCATTTGGAAGAATTTCACAATCTTATGTTTAGGTATAAAGTACATTTTCTTGTATATACACAGTCATCAATCGATATTGTGTTCTTAAATTCATTTCCTTCACTTAGTTAAGGTGATTAACCTTCTTCATCTTACCAAATTTGACATAAAGACATAACGGCAGTGCATTTAAAGGAATTCCGCAATCTTATATTTAGGTATAAAATCGATTTTATTGTATATACACATTTAGCAATCGATATTGAGTATTTCAATTCATTTTCTTCACTTATTTAAGTTAATTATCCTTCTTCATCTTACTGAAGTTAACATAAAGCCATAACGGCAGTGCATTTGGAAGAATTCCGCAATCTTATATTTAGGTATAAAGTCGATTTTCTTGTCTATACACATTAGCAACCGATACTGAGTTGCTTCACATCATTTACTTCACTTATTTAAGATAATTATCATTCTTCATCTTACTGAAGTTGACATGAAGCCATAACGACAGCGCATTTGGAAGCATTCCGCAATCTTATATTTAGGTATAAAGTCGATTTTATTGTATATACACAATTAGCGATGGACATTGAGTTGCTTCAAATCATTTCCTTCACTTATTTAAGTTAATTAACATTCTTCATCTTACTGAAGTTGACATAAAGCCATAACGGCAGGGCATTTGGAAGAATTCAGCAATCTTATATTTAGGTATAAAGTCGATTTTTTTATGTATACACATTTAGCAATCGACATTGAGTTCTTCAATTCATTTCCTTCACTTATTTAAGGTGATTAACCTTCTTCATCTTGCTGAAGTGGATCTAAAGCCATAACGGCAGTGCATTTGTTGAATTCCACATTCTTATATTTAGGTATAAAGTCGATTTCCTTGTACATATATACACATCTAGCGGTCGACATTGAAATGCTTCAAATCATTTACTTCACTTATTTAAGATAATTAACCTTCTTCATCTTACTGAAGTTGACATAAAGCCATAACGGCATTGCATTTGTAAAAATTCCACAATCTTATATTTAGGTATAAAGTCGATTTTCTTGTCTGTGGTCATCTAGCGATCGGCACTGAGTTGCTTCAAATCATTTACTTCAGTTATTTAAGATAATTATCCCTCTTCATCTTACCAAATTTGACATAAAGCCATAACTGCAGTGCCTTTAAAGGAATTCCGCAATCTTATATTTAAGTATAAAGTCGATTTTCTTGTATATACACATTTAGCAATCGATATTGAGTTCTTCAATTCATTTCCTTCACTTATTTAAGTTAATTAACCGTCTTCATCTTACTGAAGTGTACATAAGGCCATAACGGCAGTGCATTTGGAAGAATTCCACAATCTTATATTTAGGTATAAAGTCGATTTTTTATGTATAAACATTTAGCAATCGATATTGAGTTCTTCAATTCATTTCCTTCACTTATTTAAGGTGATTAACCTTCTTCATCTTGCTGAAGTGGATCTAAAGCCATAACTGCCGTGCATTTGGTGAATTCCACATTCTTATATCTAGGTATAAAGTCGATTTCCTTGTATATACACATCTAGCGGTCGACATTGAAATGCTTCAAATCATTTACTTCACTTATTTAAGTTAATTAACCGTCTTCATCTTACTGAAGTGTACATAAGGCCATAACGGCAGCGAATTTGGACGAATTCCACAATCTTATATTTAAGTATAAAGTCGATTTTCTTGTCTATACACATTTAGCGATCGACATTGAGTTGCTTCAAATCATTTACTTCACTTATTTAAGATGATTAACCTTCTTCATCTTACTGAAGTTGACATAAAGCCATAACGGCAGCGCATTTGGAAGCATTCCACAATCTTATATTTAGGTGTAAAGTCGATTATCTTGTATATA
>NW_024393647.1:0-4494 GCF_016617805.1 Bactrocera tryoni
ATAACGGCAGTGCATTTGGATGAATTCCACAATCCTATATTAAGGTGGAGAGTCGATTTTCTTGTATATTCACATTTAGCAATCGATATTTAGTTTCTTCAAATCATAAGCTTAACATATTTAAATTCTCTTACCTTCTTCATCTTACTGAAGTGGACATGAAGCCATAACGGCAGTGCATTTGGAAGAATTCCACAATCCTGTATTAAGGTATAAATCGATTTTCTTGTATATTCACTTTTAGAAGTCTATATTGAGTTGTTTCAAATCATTAGTATAACATATTTAAGTTCACTTACCTTCTTTATCTTACTGAAGTGGACATAAAGCCATAACGCCAGTGAATTTGGAAGCATACCACAATCCTATATTAAGGTATAAAGTTGATTTTCTTGTATATTCACATTTAGCAATCGATATTGAGTTGCTTCGAATCATTAGTTTAACATATTTAAGTTCACTTACCTTCATCATCTTACTAAAGTGGACATAACGCCATAACGGCAGTGCATTTGGAAGAATTCCACAATCCTTCATTAAGGTATAAGGTCGATTTTCTTGTATATTCACATTAAGCAATCGATAATGAGTTGCTTCAAATCATTAGTTTAACATATTTAAGTTAATTTACCTTCTTCATCTTACTGAAGTGGACAAAAGCCATAAAGGCAGTGCATTTGGAAGAATTCCACAATCCTATATTAAGGTATAGAGTCGATTTTCTTGTATATTCAGATTTAGCAATCGATATTTTGTTGCTTCAAATCATGAGGTTATCATATTTAAGTTCACTTACCTTCTTCATCTTACTGAAGTTGACATGAAGCCATAACGGCAGTGCATTTGGAAGAATTCCACAAACCTATATTAAGGTATAAAGTTGATTTTCTTGTATATTCACATTTAGCAATCGATATTGAGTTGCTTCGAATCATTAGTTTAACATATTTAAGTTCACTTACCTTCCTTATCTTACTGAAGTGGACATAACGCCATAACGGCAGTGCATTTGGAAGAATTCCACAAACCTATATTAAGGTATAAGGTCGATTTTCTTGTATATTCACATTAAGCGATCGATATTGAGTTGCTTCTGATTATTAGTTTAACATATTTAAGTTCATTTACCTTCTTCATCTTTCTGCAGTTGACATGAAGCCATAACGGCAGTGCATTTGGAAGAATTCCACAATCCTATAATAAGGTATAGAGTCGATTTTCTTGTATACACACAATAAGCAATCGATGTTTAGTTGCTTCAAATCATAAGCTTAACATATATTTGAGTTCACTTACCTTCTTCATCTTACTGAAGTCGACATGAAGCCATAACGGCAGTGCATTCGGAAGAATTCCACAACCCTCTATTAAGGTTTAAAGTCGATTTTCTTGTATATTCACATTTAGCAATCGATATTGAGTTGCTTCAAATCATTAGTTTAACATATTTCAGTTCACTTAACTTCTCCATCTTACTGAAGTTGACATAAAGACATAACGGCAGTGCATTTGGAAGAAATTCACAATTTTATATTAAGGCATAAAGTCGATTTTCTTGTATATTCACATTTAGCAATCGATATTGAGTTGCTTCGAATCATTAGTTTAACATATTAAAGTTCACTTACCTTCCTCATCTTACTGAAGTGGACATAACGCCATAACGGCATGGCTTTTGGAAGAATTCCACAAACCTATATTAAGGTATAAGGTCGATTTTCATGTATAATCACATTTAGCAATCCATATTGAGTTGCTTCAAATCATTAGTTTAACATATTTAAGTTTTCTTACCTTCTTAAGCTTACTGAAGCAGACATAACGAAATAACGGCAGTGCATTTGGAAGAATTCCACAATCCTATATTAAGGTATAAGGTCGATTTTCTTGTATATACACATTTAGCAATCGATATTGAGTTGCTTCATATCAATAGTTTAACATATTTAAGTTAATTTACCTTCTTCATCCTACTGAAGTGGACAAAAGCCATAACGGCAGTGCGTTTGGAAGAATTTTACAATCCTATATTAAGGTATAAAGTCGATTTTCTTATATATTCACATTTAGAAGTCCATACTAAATTGCTTCAAATCATTAGTATAACATATTTAAGTTCACTTACCTTCTTTATCTTATTGAAGTGGACATAAAGCCATAACGCCAGTGCATTTGGAAGCATACTACAATCCTATATTAAGGTATAAAGTTGATTTTATTGTATATTCACATTTAGCAATCGATATTGAGTTGCTTCGAATCATTAGTTTAACATATTTAAGTTCACTTACCTTCCTCATCTTACTGAAGTAAACATAACGCCATAACGGCATGGCATTTGGAAGAATTCCACAAACTTATATTAAGGTATAGAGTCGATTTTCTTGTATATTCACATTAAGCAATCGATATTGAGTTGCTTCTTATCATTAGTTTAACATATTTAAGTTCATTTACCTTCTTCATCTTTCTGAAGTGGACATGAAGAGATAACGGCAGTGCATTTGGAAGAATTCCACAATCCTATATTAAGGTATAGAGTCGATTTTCTTGTATATACACATTTAGCAATCGATATTTAGTTGCTTCAAATCATAAGCTTAACATATTTAAGTTCATTTACCTTCTTCATCTTACTGAAGTTGACATAACGCCATAACGGCATGGCATTTGGAAGAATTCCACAAACCTATATTAAGGTATAAGGTCGATTTTCTTGTATATTCACATTAAGCAATCGATATTGAGTTGCTTCTAATTATTAGTTTAACATATTTAAGTTCATTTACCTTCTTCGTCTTTCTGAAGTGGACAAAAGCCAAAACGGCAGTGCATTTTGAAGAATTTTACAATCCTATATTAAGGTATAAAGTCGATTTTCTGGTACACTCGTGGCCATGCAAACCTTACCACTATACTTTCTTAATTTTTTTTTTGGAATTTTTCGTTCGTTCGGGATTTTCTTCAATTTTGTTTTTTTTTATGTTTTTTGTAAATATAAGTAAACTAAATTAAATTATCTAATTATAATTATAGTTTTTAATGTATTATGTTTAATGAGTAAAAGACAAATTAGCTTTTCTGTGCTTATACAAAAGCGGCCGATTTTATTGTTTTTAAGGTGGTACACCTACGAAACTTCGTGTTTCAATTAAAAAAAAATAAAATAAAATATTAATTTCAAATATAGTATAAATGAAATTAAATTAAAAAGGTAAAATATATAATTTTTTCAACGCATTTCAGTCTCATACATTTCGAGCTCACTTTGTAAAGCTCACAATTTTTCAACTGATTTATCTAAAGCTGAATGTGTTTTGTTTTTAATTCTTAATATTTTTGACTAATAACAAGTCATTAACTTATGTCATATTAAAAAAACTTCTATTCCGTGAAAAGTACCGCTATAAAATGTAGTCAAATATGCACAATACTTGAAAATTTTGAGTGGTAAAGTTTGCGTAGCCACGAGTGTATATTCATATTAAGCAATCGATATTGAGTTGCTTCAAATCGTTTACTTCACTTATTTAAGTTAGTTAACATTGTTCATCTTACTGAAGTTTACATAAAGCCATAACGGCAGTGCATTTAGAAGAATCCCACAATCTTATATTAAGGTATAAAGTTGATTTTCTTGTATATACACATTTAGCAATCGATATTGAGTTGCTTCAAATCATTAGTTTAACATATTTAAGTTCTTTTAGCTTCTTCCTCTTACTGAAGTAGACATAACGAAATAACGGCAGTGCATTTGGAAGAATTCAACAATCTTAAATTAAGGTATAAATCGATTTTCTTGTCTATTCACATTTAGCAATCGATATTGAGTTGCTTCAAATCGTTTACTTCACTTTTTTAAATTAGTTAACATTCTTCATCTTACTAAGGTGGACATAAAGCCATAAAGGCGGTATATTTGGAAGAATTCCACAATCCTATATTAAGATATAAAGTCGATTTTCATGTATATTCACATTGAACAATCGATATTGGGTTGCTTCAAATCATTGCTTTAACATATTTAAGTTCACTTACCTTCTCCATCTTACTTAAGTGTATATAAAGCCATAGCGGCAGTGCATTTGGAAGAATTCCACAATCCTATGTTAAGGTGTAGAGTCGATTTTCTTGTATATTCGCATTTAGCAATCGATATTGAGTTGCTTCAAATCATTAGTTTCACATATTTAAGTTCACTTACCTTCTTCATCTTACTGAAGTGGACAAAAATCCATAACGGCAGTGCACTTGGAAGAATTCCACAATTCTATATTAAGGTGTAGAGTCGATTTTCTTGTATATTCGCATTTAGCAATCGATATTGAGTTGCTTCAAATCGTTTACTTCACTTATTTAAGTTACTTAACCTTCTTCATCTTACTGAAGTTTACATAAAGCCATAACGGCAGTGCATTTAGAAAAATTCCACAATCTTATTTTAAGGTATAAAGTCGATTTTCTTGTATATTCACATTGCGCAATCGATAT
>NW_024393648.1:0-14423 GCF_016617805.1 Bactrocera tryoni
TATTTAGGTATAACGTCGATTTTGTTGTATATACCCATTTAGCATTCGATATTGAGTTAATTTAAATCATTTGCTTCACTTATTTAAGATAATTAACCTTCTTCATCTTACTGAAGTTATATAAAGCCATAACGGCAGCGCATTTGGAAAAACTCCACAATCTTATATTTAGCTATAAAGTCGACTTTCTTGTCTATACACATTAGCAACCGATATTGAGTTGCGTCAAATCATTTACTTTACTTATTTTAGATACTTAACCTTCTTCATCTCACTGAAGTTGACATAAAGCCATAACGGCAGTGCATTTGGAAGCATTCCGCAATCTTATAGTTAGGCATAAAGTCGATTTTCTTGTATATACACACTTAGAAATCGATATTGAGTTGCTTCAAATCATTTCCTTCACTCATTTAAGGTAATTAATCTTCTTCTTCTTACCGAAGTAGACATAAAGCCATAACCGCAGTGCATTTGTAAAAATTCCGCAATCTTATAGTTAGGTATAAAGTCGATTTTCTTGTATGCACACATTAAGCAATCGATATTGAGTTGCTTCAAATCATTTCCTTCACTTATTTAAGGTTATTAACCTTCTTACTCATACTGAAGTGGACACAAAGCCATATCGGCAGTGAATTTGGTGAATTCCACATTATTATATTTAGGTATAAGGTCGATTTTCTTGTATGTACACATTTAGCAATCGATATTGAGTTGCTTCAAATCATTTCCTTCACTCATTTAAGGTAATTAATCTTCTTCTTCTTACTGAAGTAGACATAAAGGCATAACGGTAGTGCATTTGTAAAAATTCCGCAATCTTATAGTTAGGTATAAAGGCGATTTTCTTGTATGTACACATTTAGCAATCAAAATTGAGTTGTCTCATGTCATTTCCTTTACTTATTTAAGGTAATTTACTTTCTTCTTCTTACTGAAGTGGACATAAAGCCATAACGGCAGTGCATTTGTAAAAATTCCGCAATCTTATATTTAGGTGTAAAGTCAATTTTCTTGTCTATACACATTAGCAACCGATATTGAGTTGCTTCAAATCATTTCCTTCACTCATTTAAGGTAATTAATCTTCTTCTTCTTACCGAAGTAGACATAAAGCCATAACCGCAGTGCATTTGTAAAAATTCCGCAATCTTATAGTTAGGTATAAAGTCGAGTTTCTTGTATGTACACATTAAGCAATCGATATTGAGTTGCTTTAAATCATTTCCTTCACTTATTTAAGGTAAGTAACCTTCTTCATCTTACTGAAGTGGATCTAAAGCCATAAAGCAGTGCATTTGGTGAATTCCGCATTATTATATTTAGGTATAAGGTCGATTTTCTGGTATGTACACATTTAGCAATCGATATTGAGTTGCTTCAAATCATTTCCTTCACTCATTTAAGGTAATTGATCTTCTTCTTCTTACCGAAGTAGACATAAAGCCATAACCGCAGTGCATTTGTAAAAATTCCGCAATTTTATAGTTAGTTATAAAGTCGAATTTCTTGTATGCACACATTAAGCAATCGATATTGAGTTGCTTCAAATCATTTCCTTCACTTATTTAAGGTTATTAACCTTCTTACTCATACTGAAGTGGACATAAAGCCATATCAGCAGTGAATTTGGTGAATTCCATATTATTATATTTAGGTATAAGGTTGATTTTCTTGTATGTACACATTTAGCAATCGATATTGAGTTGCTTCAAATCATTTCCTTCACTCATTTAAGGTAATTAATCTTCTTCTTCTTACTGAAGTAGACATAAAGCCATAACGGCAGTGCATTTGGAAGCATTCCACAATCTTATAGTTAGGTATAAAGCCGATTTTCTTGTCTATACACATTAGCAATCGATATTGAGTTGCCTCAAATCATTTACTTTACTTATTTAAGTTATTTAACCTTCTTCATCTTACTGAAGTTGACATAAAGCCATAACGGCAGTGCATTTGGAAGCATTCCACAATCTTATATATAGGTATAAAGCCGATTTTCTTGTCTATATACATTAGCAACCGATATTGAATTGCTTCAAATCATTTACTTCACTTATTTAAGTTATTTAACCTTCTTCATCTCACTGAAGTTGACATAAAGCCATAACGGCAGCGCATTTGGAAAAATTTCACATTCTTATATTTAGGTATAAAGTCGATTTTCTTGTATATACCCATTTAGCATTCGATATTGAGTTAATTTAAATCATTTGCATCACTTATTTAAGATAATTAACCTTCTTCATCTTACTGAAGTTGACATAAAACCATAACGGCAGTGCATTTGGAAGCATTCCACAATCTTATAGTTAGGTATAAAGTCGATTTTCTTGTATGTACACATTAAGCAATCGATATTGAGTTGCCTCAAATCATTTACTTTACTTATTTAAGTTATTTAACCTTCTTCATCTTACTGAAGTTGACATAAAGCCATAACGGCAGTGCATTTGGAAGCATTCCACAATCTTATATATAGGTATAAAGCCGATTTTCTTGCCTATATACATTAGCAACCGATATTGAATTGCTTCAAATCATTTACTTCACTTATTTAAGTTATTTAACCTTTTTCATCTCACTGAAGTTGACATAAAGCCATAACGGCAGCGCATTTGGAAAAATTCGACATTATTATATTTAGGTATAAAGTCGATCTTCTTGTATATACCCATTTAGCATTCGATATTGAGTTAATTTAAATCATTTGCTTCACTTATTCAAGATAATTAACCTTCTTCATCTTACTGAAGTTGACATAAAGCCATAACGGCAGCGCATTTGGAAGAATTCCGCAATCTTATATTCAGGTATAAAGTCGATTTTGTTGTATATACCCATTAAGCATTCGATATTGAGTTGCTTCAAATTATTTACTTCACTTATTTAGGATAATTAACCTTCTCCATCTTACTGAAGTTATATAAAGCCATAACGGCAGCGCATTTGGAAAAACTCCACAATCTTATACTTAGGTATAAAGCCGTTTTTCTTGTCTATACACATTAGCAACCGATATTGAGTTGCTTCAAATCATTTCCTTTACTTACTTAAGGTTATTAACCTTCTCACTCATACTGAAGTGGACATAAAGCCATATCGGCAGTGAACTTGGTGAATTCCATATTATTATATTTAGGTATAAGGTCGATTTTCTTGTATGTACACATTTAGCAATCGATATTGAGTTGCTTCAAATCATTTCCTACACTCACTTAAGGTAATTAATCTTCTTCTTCTTACTGAAGTAGACATAAAGCCATAACGGCAGTGCATTTGGAAAAATTACACATTCTTATATTTAGGTATAAAGTCGATTTTCTTGTATATACACATTTAGCATTCGATATTGAGTTAATTAAAATCATTTGCTTCACTTATTCAAGATAATTAACCTTCTTCATCTTACTGAAATTGACATAAAGCCATAACGGCAGGGCATTTGGAAAAATTCCGCAATCTTATATTCAGGTATAAAGTCAATTTTGTTGTCTATACACATTAGCAACCGATATTGAGTTGCTTCAAATTATTTACTTGACTTATTTAGGATAATTACCCTTCTCCATCTTACTGAAGTTATATAAAGCCATAACGGCAGCGCATTTGGAAAAACTCCACAATCTTATATCTAGGTATAAAGCCGATTTTCTGGTCTATACACATTAGCAACCGATATTGAGTTGCTTCAAATCATTTACTTTACTTATTTAAGATACTTAACCTTCTTCATCTCACTAAAGTTGACATAAAGCCATAACGGCAGTGCATTTGGAAGCATTCCACAATCTTATATATAGGTATAAAGTCGATTTTCTGGTCTATACGCATTAGCAACCGATATTGAGTTGCTTCAAATCATTTACTTCGCTTATTTAAGGTTATTAACCTTCTTACTCATACTGAAGTGGACATAAAGCCATATCGGCAGTGAATTTGGTGAATTCCATATTATTATATTTAGGTATAACGTCGATTTTCTTGTATATACCCATTTAGCATTCGATATTGAGTTAATTTAAATCATTTGCTTCACTTATTTAAGATAATTAACTGTCTTTATCTTACTGAAGTGGACATAAAGCCATAACGGCAGTGCATTAGGAAGCATTCCACAATCTTATATATAGGTATAAAATAGATTTTCTGGTCTATACATATTAGCAACCGATACTGAGTTGCTTCAAATCATTTACTTCGCTTATTTAAGACAATTAACCTTCTTCATCTTACTGAAGTGGACTTAAGGCTATAACGGCAGCGCATTTGGAAAAATTACACATTCTTATATTTAGGTATAAAGTCGATTTTCTTGTATATACACATTTAGCATTCGATATTGAGTTAATTTAAATCATTTGCTTCACTTATTCAAGATAATTAACCTTCTTCATCTTACCGAAGTTGACATAAAGCCATAACGGCAGCGCATTTAGAAAAATTCCGCAATCTTATATTCAGGTATAAAGTCGATTTTGTTGTATATACCCATTTAGCATTCGATATTGAGTTAATTTAAATCATTTGCTTCACTTATTTAAGATAATTAACCTTCTTCATCTTACTGAAGTTATATAAAGCCATAACGGCAGCGCATTTGGAAAAACTCCACAATCTTATATTTAGGTATAAAGCCGATTTTCTTGTCTATACCCATTAGCAACCGATATTGAGTTGCTTCAAATCATTTGCTTCACTTATTTAAGATACTTAACCTTCTTCATCTTACTGAAATTGACATAAAGCCATAACGGCAGCGCATTTGGAAAAATTCCGCAATCTCATATTTAGGTATAAAGTCGATTTTCTTGTCTATACACATTAGCAACCGATATTGAGTTGCTTCAAATCATTTACTTCGCTTATTTAAGACAATTAACCTTCTTCATCTTACTGAAGTGAACATAAGGCCATAACGGCAGCGCATTTGGAAAAATTACACATTCTTATATTTAGGTATAGAATCGATTTTCTTGTATATACACATTTAGCATTCGATATTGAGTTAATTTAAATCATTTGCTTCACTTATTTAAGATAATTAACCTTCTTCATCTTACTGAAGTTATATAAAGCCATAACGGCAGCGCATTTGGAAAAATTCCACATTCTTATATTTAGGTATAAAGCCGATTTTCTTGTATTTACACATTTAGCATTCGATATTGAGTTAATTTAAATCATTTGCTTCACTTATTCAAGATAATTAACCTTCTTCATCTTACTGAAGTTGACATAAAGCCATAACGGCAGCGCATTTGGAAAAATTCCGCAATCTTATATTCAGGTATAAAGTCGATTTTGTTGTATATACCCATTTAGCATTCGATATTGAGTTAACTTAAATCATTTGCTTCACTTATTCAAGATAATTAACCTTCTTTATCTTACTGAAGTGGACATAAAGCCATAACGGCAGTGCATTAGGAAGCATTCCACAATCTTATATATAGGTATAAAGTCGATTTTCTGGTCTATACATATTAGCAACCGATATTGAGTTGCTTCAAATCATTTACTTCGCTTATTTAAGACAATTAACCTTCTTCATCTTACTGAAGTGAACATAAGGCCATAACGGCAGCGCATTTGGAAAAATTACACATTCTTATATTTAGGTATAGAATCGATTTTCTTGTATATACACATTTAGCATTCGATATTGAGTTAATTTAAATCATTTGCTTCACTTATTTAAGATAATTAACCTTCTTCATCTTACTGAAGTTGACATAAAGCCATAACGGCAGCGCATTTGGAAAAATTCCACATTCTTATATTTAGGTATAAAGTCGATTTTCTTGCATATACACACTTAGAAATCGATATTGAGTTGCTTCAAATCATTTCCTTCACTCATTTAAGGTAATTAATCTTCTTCTTCTTACCGAAGTAGACATAAAGCCATAACCGCAGTACATTTGTAAAAATTCCGCAATCTTATAGTTAGGTATAAAGTCGATTTTCTTGTATGCACACATTAAGCAATCGATATTGAGTTGCTGCAAATCATTTCCTTTACTTATTTAAGGTTATTAACCTTCTTACTCATACTGAAGTGGACATAAAGCCATATCGGCAGTGAACTTGGTGAATTCCATATTATTATATTTAGGTATAAGGTCGATTTTCTTGTATGTACACATTTAGCAATCGATATTGAGTTGCTTCAAATCATTTCCTACACTCACTTAAGGTAATTAATCTTCTTCTTCTTACTGAAGTAGACATAAAGCCATAACGGCAGTGCATTTGGAAAAATTACACATTCTTATATTTAGGTATAAAGTCGATTTTCTTGTATATACACATTAAGCATTCGATATTGAGTTAATTTTAATCATTTGCTTCACTTATTCAAGATAATTAACCTTCTTCATCTTACTGAAATTGACATAAAGCCATAACGGCAGGGCATTTGGAAAAATTCCGCAATCTTATATTCAGGTATAAAGTCAATTTTGTTGTCTATACACATTAGCAACCGATATTGAGTTGCTTCAAATTATTTACTTCACTTATTTAGAATAATTACCCTTCTCCATCTTACTGAAGTTATATAAAGCCATAACGGCAGCGCATTTGGAAAAACTCCACAATCTTATATTTAGGTATAAAGCCGATTTTCTTGTCTATACACATTAGCAACCGATATTGAGTTGCTTCAAATCATTTACTTTACTTATTTAAGATACTTAACCTTCTTCATCTCACTAAAGTTGACATAAAGCCATAACGGCAGTGCATTTGGAAGCATTCCACAATCTTATATATAGGTATAAAGTCGATTTTCTGGTCTATACGCATTAGCAACCGATATTGAGTTGCTTCAAATCATTTACTTCGCTTATTTAAGGTTATTAACCTTCTTACTCATACTGAAGTGGACATAAAGCCATATCGGCAGTGAATTTGGTGAATTTCATATTATTATATTTAGGTATAACGTCGATTTTCTTGTATATACCCATTTAGCATTCGATATTGAGTTAATTTAAATCATTTGCTTCACTTATTTAAGATAATTAACCTTCTTCATCTTACTGAAGTTATATAAAGCCATAACGGCAGCGCATTTGGAAAAACTCCACAAACTTATATTTAGCTATAAAGTCGACTTTCTTGTCTATACACATTAGCAACCGATATTGAGTTGCTTCAAATCATTTACTTTACTTATTTAAGATACTTAATCTTCTTCTTCTTACTGAAGTAGACATAAAGCCATAACGGCAGTGCATTTGGAAGCACTCCACAATCTTATATATAGGTATAAAGTCGATTTTCTGGTCTATACACATTAGCAACCGATATTGAGTTGCTTCAAATCATTTACTTCGCTTATTTAAGGTTATTAACCTTCTTACTCATACTGAAGTGGACATAAAGCCATATCGGCAGTGAATTTGGTGAATTTCATATTATTATATTTAGGTATAACGTCGATTTTCTTGTATATACCCATTTAGCATTCGATATTGAGTTAATTTAAATTATTTACTTCACTTATTTAGGATAATTAACCTTCTCCATCTTACTGAAGTTATATAAAGCCATAACGGCAGCGCATTTGGAAAAATTCCACATTCTTATATTTAGGTATAAAGTCGATTTTCTGGTCTATACATATTAGCAACCGATATTGAGTTGCTTCAAATCATTTACTTCGCTTATTTAAGACAATTAACCTTCTTCATCTTACTGAAGTGGACATAAGGCCATAACGGCAGCGCATTTGGAAAAACTCCACATTCTTATATTTAGGTATAGAGTCGATTTTCTTGTATATACACATTTAGCATTCGATATTGAGTTAATTTAAATCATTTGCTTCACTTATTTAAGATAACTAACCTTCTTCATCTTACTGAATTTGACATAAAGCCATAACGGCATCGCATTTGGAAAAATTCCACATTCTTATATTTAGGTATAAAGTCGATTTTCTTGTATATACCCATTTAGCATTCGATATTGAGTTAATTTAAATCATTTGCTTCACTTAGTGGACATAAAGCCATAACGGCAGCGCATTTTGAAAAATTCCACAATCTTATATTTAGGTATAAAGCCGATTTTCTTGTCTATATACATTAGCAACCGATATTGAGTTTCTTCAAATCATTTACTTTACTTATTTAAGATAATTAACCTTTTTCATCTTACTGAAGTTGACATAAAGCCATAACGGCAGTGCATTTGTAAAAATTCCGCAATCTTATAGTTAGGTATAAAGTCGATTTTCTTGTATGTACACATTAAGCAATCGATATTGAATTGCTTCAAATCATTTCCTTCACTTATTTAAGGTAAGTAACCTTCTTCATCTTACTGAAGTGGATCTAAAGCCATAAAGCAGTGCATTTGGTGAATTCCACATTCTTATATTTAGGTATAAAGTAGATATTCTTGTATGTACACATTTAGCAACCGATATTGAGTTGCTTCAAATCACTTCCTTCACTTATGTAAGGTAATTAACCTTCTTCATCTTACTGAAGTGGATCTAAAGCCATAAAGCAGTGCATTTGGTGAACTCAACATTCTTATATTTAGGTAAAAAGTCGATTTTCTTGTATCTATATGCACACTTTGTTGTTGCTTTGAATCATTTACTTCACTTATTTTAGATAATTAACCTTCTTCATCTTACTGAAGTTGACACAAAGTCATAACGGCAGTGCATTTTTAAAACTTCCGCAATCTTATATTTAGGTATAAAGTCGATTTTCTTGTATATACACATTTAGCTATCGATATTGAGTTGCTTCAAATCATTTCCTTCACTTATTTAAGGTAATTAGCCTTCATCATCTTACTGAAATGGATCTTAAGACATAAAGCAGTGCATTTGGTGAATTCCACATTCTTATATTTAGGTATAAAGTCGACTTTCTTGTATATACACACTTAGCAACCGATGTTGAGTTGCTTCAAATCATTTTCTTCCCTTATTTAAGGCAATTAGCCTTCTTAATCTTACTGAAGTGGATCTAGAGCCATAAAGCAGTGCATTAGGTGAATTCCACATTCTTATATTTAGGTATAAAGACGATTTTGTTGTATATACCCATTTAGCATTCGATATTGAGTTAACTTAAATCATTTGCTTCACTTATTCAGGATAATTAACCTTCTTTATCTTACTGAAGTGGACATAAAGCCATAACGGCAGTGCATTAGGAAGCATTCCACAATCTTATATATAGGTATAAAATCGATTTTCTGGTCTATACATATTAGCAACCGATATTGAGTTGCTTCAAATCATTTACTTCGCTTATTTAAGACAATTAACCTTCTTCAACTTACTGAAGTGGACATAAGGCCATAACGGCCGCGCATTTGGAAAAACTCCACATTCTTATATTTAGGTATAGAGTCGATTTTCTTGTATATACACATTTAGCATTCGATATTGAGTTAATTTAAATCATTTGCTTCACTTATTTAAGATACTTAACCTTCTTCATCTTACTGAAATTGACATAAAGCCATAACGGCAGCGCATTTGGAAAAATTCCGCAATCTCATATTTAGGTATAAAGTCGATTTTCTTGTCTATACACATTAGCAACCGATATTGAGTTGCTTCAAATCATTTACTTCGCTTATTTAAGACAATTAACCTTCTTCATCTTACTGAAGTGAACATAAGGCCATAACGGCAGCGCATTTGGAAAAATTACACATTCTTATATTTAGGTATAGAATCGATTTTCTTGTATATACACATTTAGCATTCGATATTGAGTTAATTTAAATCATTTGCTTCACTTATTTAAGATAATTAACCTTCTTCATCTTACTGAAGTTATATAAAGCCATAACGGCAGCGCATTTGGAAAAATTCCACATTCTTATATTTAGGTATAAAGCCGATTTTCTTGTATTTACACATTTAGCATTCGATATTGAGTTAATTTAAATCATTTGCTTCACTTATTCAAGATAATTAACCTTCTTCATCTTACTGAAGTTGACATAAAGCCATAACGGCAGCGCATTTGGAAAAATTCCGCAATCTTATATTCAGGTATAAAGTCGATTTTGTTGTATATACCCATTTAGCATTCGATATTGAGTTAACTTAAATCATTTGCTTCACTTATTCAAGATAATTAACCTTCTTTATCTTACTGAAGTGGACATAAAGCCATAACGGCAGTGCATTAGGAAGCATTCCACAATCTTATATATAGGTATAAAATCGATTTTCTGGTCTATACATATTAGCAACCGATATTGAGTTGCTTCAAATCATTTACTTCGCTTATTTAAGACAATTAACCTTCTTCATCTTACTGAAGTGGACATAAGGCCATAACGGCAGCGCATTTGGAAAAATTACACATTCTTATATTTAGGTATAAAGTCGATTTTCTTGTATATACACATTCAGCAACCGATATTGAGTTAATTTAAATCATTTGCTTCACTTATTTAAGATAATTAACCTTCTTCATCTTACTGAAGTTGACATAAAGCCATAACGGCAGCGCATTTGGAAAAATTCCACATTCTTATGTTTAGGTATAAAGTCGATTTTCTTGCATATACACACTTAGAAATCGATATTGAGTTGCTTCAAATCATTTCCTTCACTCATTTAAGGTAATTAATCTTCTTCTTCTTACCGAAGTAGACATAAAGCCATAACCGCAGTACATTTGTAAAAATTCCGCAATCTTATAGTTAGGTATAAAGTCGATTTTCTTGTATGCACACATTAAGCAATCGATATTGAGTTGCTGCAAATCATTTCCTTTACTTATTTAAGGTTATTAACCTTCTTACTCATACTGAAGTGGACATAAAGCCATATCGGCAGTGAACTTGGTGAATTCCATATTATTATATTTAGGTATAAGGTCGATTTTCTTGTATGTACACATTTAGCAATCGATATTGAGTTGCTTCAAATCATTTCCTACACTCACTTAAGGTAATTAATCTTCTTCTTCTTACTGAAGTAGACATAAAGCCATAACGGCAGTGCATTTGGAAAAATTACACATTCTTATATTTAGGTATAAAGTCGATTTTCTTGTATATACACATTAAGCATTCGATATTGAGTTAATTTTAATCATTTGCTTCACTTATTCAAGATAATTAACCTTCTTCATCTTACTGAAATTGACATAAAGCCATAACGGCAGGGCATTTGGAAAAATTCCGCAATCTTATATTCAGGTATAAAGTCAATTTTGTTGTCTATACACATTAGCAACCGATATTGAGTTGCTTCAAATTATTTACTTGACTTATTTAGGATAATTACCCTTCTCCATCTTACTGAAGTTATATAAAGCCATAACGGCAGCGCATTTGGAAAAACTCCACAATCTTATATCTAGGTATAAAGCCGATTTTCTGGTCTATACACATTAGCAACCGATATTGAGTTGCTTCAAATCATTTACTTTACTTATTTAAGATACTTAACCTTCTTCATCTCACTAAAGTTGACATAAAGCCATAACGGCAGTGCATTTGGAAGCATTCCACAATCTTATATATAGGTATAAAGTCGATTTTCTGGTCTATACGCATTAGCAACCGATATTGAGTTGCTTCAAATCATTTACTTCGCTTATTTAAGGTTATTAACCTTCTTACTCATACTGAAGTGGACATAAAGCCATAACGGCAGTGCATTAGGAAGCATTCCACAATCTTATATATAGGTATAAAATAGATTTTCTGGTCTATACATATTAGCAACCGATATTGAGTTGCTTCAAATCATTTACTTCGCTTATTTAAGACAATTAACCTTCTTCAACTTACTGAAGTGGACATAAGGCCATAACGGCAGCGCATTTGGAAAAACTCCACATTCTTATATTTAGGTATAGAGTCGATTTTCTTGTATATACACATTTAGCATTCGATATTGAGTTAATTTAAATCATTTGCTTCACTTATTTAAGATAATTAACCTTCTTCATCTTACTGGAGTTATATAAAGCCATAACGGCAGCGCATTTGGAAAAACTCCACAATCTTATATTTAGCTATAAAGTCGACTTTCTTGTCTATACACATTAGCAACCGATATTGAGTTGCTTCAAATCATTTACTTTACTTATTTAAGATACTTAACCTTCTTCATATTACTGAAGTTATATAAAGCCATAACGGCAGCGCATTTGGAAAAACTCCACAATCTTATATTTAGGTATAAAGCCGATTTTCTTGTCTATACACATAAGCAACCGATATTGAGTTGCTTCAAATCATTTGCTTCACTTATTCAAGATAATTAACCTTCTTTATCTTACTGAAGTGGACATAAAGCCATAACGGCAGTGCATTAGGAAGCATTCCACAATCTTATATATAGGTATAAAATCGATTTTCTGGTCTATACATATTAGCAACCGATATTGAGTTGCTTCAAATCATTTACTTCGCTTATTTAAGACAATTAACCTTCTTCATCTTACTGAAGTGGACATAAGGCCATAACGGCAGCGCATTTGGAAAAACTCCACATTCTTATATTTAGGTATAGAGTCGATTTTCTTGTATATACACATTTAGCATTCGATATTGAGTTGCTTCAAATCATTTCCTTCACTTATTTAAGGTAATTAACCTTCTTCATCTTACTGAAGTGGACATAAAGCCATAACGGCAGTGCATTTGTAAAAATTCCACAATTTTATGTTTAGGTATAAATCGACTTTCTTGTATATACACACCTAGCAACCGATATTGAGTTGCTTCAAATCATTTCCTTCACTTATTTAAGGTAATTAACCCTCTTCTTCTTACTGAAGTTGACATAAAGCCATAACGGCAGTGCATTTGTAAAACTTCCGCAATCTTATAGTTAGGTATAAAGTCGATTTTCTTGTATAGACACATTTAGCTATCGATATTGAGTTGCTTCAAATCATTTCCTTCTCTTATTTAAGGTAATTAGCCTTCTTTTCCTACTGAAGTGGATCTAAAGACATAAAGCAGTGCATTTGGTGAATTCCACATTCTTATATTTAGGTATAAAGTCGATTTTCTTGTATATGCACACTTAGCAACCGATGTTGAGTTGCTTCAAATCATTTCCTTCCCTTATTTAAGGCAATTAGCCTTCTTAATCTTACTGAAGTGGATCTAGAGCCATAAAGCAGTGCATTTGGTGAATTCCACATTCTTATATTTAGGTATAAAGACGATTTTGTTTTACATACACACTTAGCAACCGATATTGAGCTCTTCAAATCATTTCCTTCTTTTATTTAAGGCAATTAGCCTTCTTAATCTTACTGAAGTGGATCTTAAGCCATAAAGCAGTGCATTTGGTGAATTCCACATTCTTATATTTAGGTATAAAGTCGACTTTCTTGTATAGACACACTTAGCAACCGATATTGAGTTGCTTCAAATCATTTCCTTCACTTATTTAAGGTAATTACCCTTCTTCGTCTTACTGAAGTGGATCTAAAGACATAAAGCAGTGCATTTGGTGAATTCCACATTCTTATATTTAGGTACAAAGTCGATTTTCTTGTATAGACACACTTAGTAACCGATATTGAGTTGCTTCAAATCATTTCCTTCACTTATGTAAGGTAATTAACCTTCTTCATCTTACTTAAGTGGACATAAAGCCATAAAGCAGTGCATTTGGTGAATTCCATATTCTTATATTTAGGTATAAAGTCGATTTTCTTGTATATACACACTTAGCAATCGAAAATGAGTTGCTTTGAATCATTTACTTCACTCATTTTAGATAATTAACCTTCTCCATCTTACTGAAGGTGACACAAAGCCATAACGGCAGTGCATTTGTAAAAATTCCGCAATCTTATATTTAATTTTAAAGTCGATTTTCTTGAATGTACACACTTAGCAACCGATATTGAGTTGCTTCAAATCATTTCCTTCACTTATGTAAGGTAATTACCCTTCTTCATCTTACTGAAGTGGATCTAAAGCCATAAAGCAGAGCATTTGGTGAATTCCACATTCTTATATTTAGGTATAAAGTCGACTTTCTTGTATATACACACTTAGCAACCGATGTTGAGTTGCTTCAAATCATTTCCTTCCCTTATTTAAGGCAATTAGCCTTCTTAATCTTACTGAAGTAGATCTGGAGCCATAAATCAGTGCATTTGGTGAATTCCACATTCTTATATTTAGGTATAAAGACGATTTTGTTGTATATACACACTTAGCAACCGATATTGAGCTCTTCAAATCATTTCCTTCACTTATTTAAGGCAATTAGCCTTCTTAATCTTACTGAAGTGGATCTAAAGCCGTAAAGCAGTGCATTTGGTGAATTCCACATTCTTATATTTAGGTATAAAGTCGATTTTCTTGTATATACACACTTAGCAACCGATATTGAGTTGCTTCAAATCATTTCCTTTACTTATTTAAGGTAATTAGCCTTC
>NW_024393649.1:0-2664 GCF_016617805.1 Bactrocera tryoni
AAAATCGACTTTATACCTTAATATAAGACTGTGGAATTCTACCAAGTGCACTGCGGTTATGGCTTTATGTCTCATTCAGTGAGATAAAGAAGGTAAGTGAACTTAAATATGTTAAACTAATGATTCGAAGCAACTCAATATCGATTGCTAAATGTGTATATACAAGAAAATCGTCTTTATACCTTAACGTAGGATTGTAAAAATCTTCCAAATGCACTGCCGTTATAACTGTAGGTCCACTTCAGTAAGATGAAGAACTTAAATTAACTTAAATATGTTTAACTAATGATTCGAAGCAACTCAAGTATATACAAGAAAATGGACTTTATACCTTAATATAAGATTGTGGAATTCTTCCAAATGCACTGCCGTTATGGCTTTATGTCAACTTCAGTAAGATGAAGAAGGTTAATTAACTTAAATGTGTGAATTAAATGATTTGAAATAACTCAATATTGATTCCTAAAAGTGTATACCTAAGAAAACTGACTTTATACCTTGATATAAGATTGTGGAATTCTTCCAAATGCACTGCCGTTATGGCTTTATTTCTAATTCAGTAAGATGAAGAAGGTAAGTGAACTTAAATATGTTAAACTAGTGATTCGAGGCAACTCAATATCGATTGCTAAATGTGCATATACAAGAAAATCGACTTTGTGCCTTAAAATAGGATTGTGGAATTCTTCAAAATGCACTGCCGTTATGGCGTTATGTCCACCTCAGTAAGATTAAGAAGGTAAGAGAACTTAAATATGTGAAACTAGTGATTCGAAGCAACTTAATATCTATTGCTAAATGAATATACAAGAAAATTGACTTTATGCCTTAAAATAGGATTGTGGAATTCTTCCAAATGCACTGCCGTTATGGCCTTATGTCCACTTCAGTAAGATAAAGAAGGTAAGTGAACTTAAATATGTTAAACTAATGATTCGAAGCAACTCAATATCGGTTGCTAAATGTGTATATACAAGAAAATCGCATTTATACATTAAAATAGGATTGTGGAAGTCTTCCACATGCACTGCCGTTATGGCTTTATTTCCACTTCAGCAAGATGAAGAAGGTAAATTAACTTAAATATGTTGAATTATTGATTTAAAGCAACTCAATATCGATTGCTAAATGTGTATATACCAAAAAATCGACTTTATACCTTAATATAAGATTGTGGAATTCTTCCATCTGCACTGCGGTTATGGCTTTATGTCTCATTCAGTAAGATGAAGAAGACAAGTGAACTTAAATATGTTAAACTAATGATTAGAAGCAACTCAATATCGATTGCTAAATGTGAATATACAAGAAAATCGACTATATACCTTAATATAGGATTATGGAATTCTTCCAAATGCACTGCCGTTATGGCTTTAAAATAGGATTATGGAATTCTTCCAAATGCACTGCCGTTATGGCTTTATGTCTACTTCAGTAAGAATAAGACGGTAAGAGAACTTAAAAATGTTAAAGTAGTGATTTGAAGCAACTCAATATCGATTGCTAAATGTGAATATACAAGAAAATCGAATTTATACCTCAATATAAGATTGTGGAAATCTTCCAAATGCACTGCCGTTATGGCTTTATGTCCACTTCAGTAAGATGAAGAAGGTAACTTAACTTAAATATGTTAAACTAATGATTCGAAACAACTCAATATCGATTGCTAAATGTGTATATACAAGAAAATCGAGTTTATACCTAAATTTAAGATTGTGGAATTCTTCCAAATGCACTGCCGTTACGGCTTTATGTCTACTTCAGTAAGATGAAGAAGGTAAGAGAACTTAAATATGTTAAACTAATGATTTGAAGCAACTCAATATTGATTTCTAAATGTGAATATACAAGAAAATCGACTTTATACCTTAATATAAGATTGTGGAATTCTTCCAAATGCACTGCCGTTATAGCTTTATGTCAATTTCAGTAAGAAGGAGAAGGCTAATTAACTTAAATAAGTGAAGTAAATGATTTGAAGCAACTCAATATCGATTGCTTAATGTGAATATACAAGAAAATCGACTTTATACCTTAATATAGGATTATGGAATTCTTCCAAATGCACTGCCGTTATGGCCTTATGTCTCCTTCAGTAAGATGAAGAAGGTAAGTGAACTTCAATATGTCAAACTAATGATTTGAAGCAACTAAATATAGACTTCTAAATGTAAATATACAAGAAAATCGGCTTTATACCTTAACGTAGGATTATAGGATTCTTCCAAATGCACTGCCGTTATGTCTTTATGTCTCCTTCAGTAAGATGAAGAAGGTAAGATATTTTAAATATGATATACTAATGATTTGAAGCAACTCACTATAGACTTCTAAATGTAAATATACAAGAAAATCGACTTTATACCTTAACATAGGATTGTAGGATTCTTCCAAATGCACTGCCGTTATGGCTTTATGTCTCCCTCAGTAAGATGAAGAAGGTAAGAAGGTAAGTGATTTTAAATATGATATACTAATGATTTGAAGCAACTCAATATCGATTGCTAAATGTGAATATAAAAGAAAATCGGCTTTATGCCTTAAAATAGGATTGTGGAATTCTTCCATATGCACTGCCGTTATGGCTTTTGTCCCCATCAGTAAGATGAAGAAGGAAAATTAACTTAAATACGTTAAACTAATGATTCGAAGCAACTCAAT
>NW_024393650.1:0-1041 GCF_016617805.1 Bactrocera tryoni
TGATGCTTATTATTTGAAGCAACTCAATATCGACTGCTAAGTGTGTATATACAAGAAAATCGACTTTATACATGAATATAAGATTGTCAAATTCTTCAAATGCACTGCCGATATGGCTTTATGTCAACTTCGGTAAGATGAAGGAAGCTAATTAACTTAAATATTTGATGCTAATGATTTGAAGCAACTCAATATCGACTGCTTAGTGTGTATATACAAGAAAATCGACTTTATACCTGAATATGAGATTGTCAAATTCTTCCAAATGCACTGCCGTTATGGCTTTATGTCAACTTCAGCAAGATGGAGAAGGTTAGTTAACTTAAATATTTGATGTTTATGATTTGAGGCAACTCAATATCGACAGCTAAGTGTGTATATACAAGAAAATCGACTTTATACATGAATATAAGATTGTCTAGTTTTTCCAAAAGAACTGCCGTTATGGCTTTACGTCTACTTCAGCAAAATAAATAAGGCTAATTAGCTTAAATTTGTTAAACTAATGATTTAAAGCAACTCAATATCGACTGCTAAATGGGTGTGTACAAGAAAATCGACATTATACCTAAATATAAGATTGTCGAATTCTTCCAATTGCACTGCCGTTATGGCTTTATGTTAACTTTAGCAAGATGAAGAAGGTTAATTAACTTAAAAATGTTAAATTAATAATTAAAAGCAAGCCCATATCGACTTCTAAATGTGTATATACAAGAAAATCGACTTTATACCTGAATATAAGATTGTCGAATTTTTCCAAATGCACTGCCGTTATGGCTTTATGTCAACTTTAGCAAGATGAGGAAGGTTAATTAACTTAAAAATGTTAAATTAATAACTAAAAGCAAGCCAATATCGACTGCTAAATATGTGTGTACAAGAAAATCGACTTTACACCTGAATATAAGATTGTCGAATTCTTCCAAATGCACTGCCGTTATGGCTTTATGTCAACTTCAACAAGATGAAGAAGGCTAATTAACTTAAATATTTGATGTTAATGATTTGAAGCAACTCAATATCGACTAATAAATGTGT
>NW_024393651.1:0-19343 GCF_016617805.1 Bactrocera tryoni
TTAAATATTGTTAAATATCTCTCGTCTAAGCATTCATTTATTCATCCGAACACACTAATCAATGTTGTCAGAGCTCTGCTAACTTCAAAAATAGATTATGGGCTCCCCATCTATGGCAATTGCTCCAAAAGCAGTATCAACCTTTTAAATGCGCCATACCATTGCGCAATACGGCGAAGTCTCCGGGCCTTTCCAACCTCGCCAATAAAAACGATAATGGCTGACTCTGGTTTACCAACTATTCAAAATAAAATTATAGATTCTTCTCTCCAAATTCTTGCGAAAACGGCTGAGAACACCAACCCATTACTAAATACAACTATCACGCATGCCACGAAAAAAAGAAAAATTCCAAGAATACAATCAGCTATTTCGAGATGCTTAAGTTTCGCTGCAGAAAATAATATTTTACGTAACGCAACATGCAAATTCACCTCTCGACATCCTCCCTGTCTGATCAATGATAAACTACTACAGAATAAGCTTATGTTTTTGTCCAAGCAAAACACACCAAACGAAGTCTTTCAACAAACCTTTGCTGAACTGGAATCTAATTATACAAATAATGGCTGGAAGCTATTGTTTACGGATGGCTCCAAGTCCATCGATTCCACTTCGTTAGCAGTTGTCACTGCCACAGGAGAAATTATTTGCAATTGGCTTCTCTCCTCAACGAGCTCTGTTTCTACTGCTGAAGGAGCTGCTATTCTTCATGCAGTTAATCACGCAAAAAAGACGAAAGGAAAGTTCCTAATCTGTACCGACAGCAAATCGTGTATGTCTGCAATAACGTCTCCTTCCAATCGCAATCCCATAATAGAAGTTATCAGAGACGCGGTCAATGGTGCCCTTCAGAAAATCCAAGTAATGTGGATCCCTGGCCATGCTGGTATTACAGGCAACCACTTTGCAGACCTCGCTGCGAAAAATGTAGCCAGAACTCCTGCCTTAACATACTACGTCTCAACCAAACAAGACATTTCTAACCTTATTAAGCACAAAAGGCATCAAAAAAACGCAAGCGAATGGAAAACATTTAAACATCACTACGCGGTCATAAACCCAGCCAGAAATCGAATAATCTACTCGTCAACAGTTCCAACTAACGCAATGAAGACATATACTCGATTAAGGATTGGACACACAATCATAACACACGCCCACCTACTATCGGGTAAAAGCCCATCCATTTGCCCCCTTTACGACGACACCGCTTCTAACAAACACTTACTCACACTCTGTCCGATGCTTCACTCAACAGCCCACAACTCTGGCAACATTGATCTCATTAAACAACTAAGTGAACCTTCAGAAAAAAATGTTATGATTGTATATAGATTCTTAAAAACCAACGATTTGTTAAAACATACTTAAGCAACTTACATCTTTACTAACGCTTAGCAAATAGAATTTTTCACCTAGTTATAATTACAAGGCGGCTGAAGGCATCGTAGCCAGTGCTGCGTTTATGCATTTATATAATAAAACTCTTTTTGTTATATGAATTATTATAAATAAATAAAAATAAAATTAACTTCACATATTTAAGTTAGTTTACATTCTTCATCTTAATGAAGTTGACATAAAGCCATAACGGCAGTACATTTGGAAGAATTGCACAATCTTGTGTTTAGGTATAAAGTCAATTTTCTTGTATACACACATTAAGCAATAGATATTGAGTAGCTTCTAATCATTCACTTCACATATTTAAGTTATTTAGCCTTTTACATCTTACTGAAGTTGACATAAAGCCATAACGACAGTGCATTTGGAAAAATTCCATTATCTAATATTGAGGTATAAAATCGATTTTCTTGTATATACACATTTAGCAATCGATAATGCATTGCTTTAAATCATTAACTTCACATATTTAAGTTAGTTAACCTTCTTCATCTTACTGAAGTTGACATAAAGCCATAGGGGCAGTGCATTTAGAAGAATTCCAAAATCTGATATTTATGTGTAAATTCGATTTTCTTGTATATAGCCATTAAGCAATTGATATCGCATTGCATTAAATCATTAACTTCACAAATTTAAGTTAATTAACTTTCTTCATCTTACCAAACTTGACATGAAGCCATAACGTCAGTGCATTTGGAAGAATTCCAGAATCTTATATTTACTTTATGTATAAAGTCGATTTTCTTGTATACACACATTAAGCAATCGATATTGAGTAGCTTCTAATCATTAACTCACATATTTAAGTTTGTTAACTTTCTTCATCCTACTGAAGTTGACATAAAGCCATAACGGCAGAGCATTTGGAAAAATTCCATAATTTTATATTTAGATATAAAGTCGATTTTATGTATACACACATTTAGCAATCGATATTGAGTAGCTTCAAATCAATTACTTCACACTTTTAAGTTAGTTAACTTTCTTCATCTTACTGAAATTAACATAAAGCCATAACGGATGTGCATTTGAAGTATTCCAAAATTTTATATTTAGATATAAAGTCGATTTTCTTATATATACGCATTTAGCAATCGATATTGCATTGCTTCGAATCCTTAACTTCACATATTTAAGTTAGTTAACTTTCTCCATCTTACCGAAGATGACATAAAGCCGAAACGGCAGTGAATTTGGAAAAATTCCGTAATCTTATATTGAGGTATAAAATCCGTTTCCTTGTATACACATATCTAGCAATCAATTTTGCATTGCTTCAAATCATTAACTTCACATATTTAAGTTAGTTAACTTTCTTCATCTTACCGAAGTTGACATAAAGCCATAACGGCAGTGCATTTGGAAAAATTCCGTAATCTTATATTGAGTTATAAAATCGATTTTCTTTTATATTTATATTTAGCAATCGATATTGCATTGCTTCAAATCATTAATTTCACTTATTCACGTTAGTTAACATTCTTCATCTTACCGCAGTTGACATAAAGCCGTAACGGCAGTGCATTTGGAAGAAATCCAAAATCATATATTTAGGTAAAAAGTCGATTTTCATATATATTCAAATTTAGCAGTCTATATTGCATTGCCTCAAATCATTAACATCACATATTTGAGTAAGTTAACTTTCTTCATCTTACTGAAGTTGACATAAAGCCATAACGGAAGTGCATTTGAAAAATTCCAAAATCTTATATGTAGATATAAAGTCGTTCTTATTGAATATACACATTTAGCAATCGATATTGAGATACTTCAAATCAATAACTTCACATATTTAAGTTAGGTAACTTTCTTCATCTTACTGAAGTTGACATAAAGCCAAAACGGCAGTGCTTTTGGAAGACTTCCGAAACCTTATGTTTACGTATAAAGTCAATTTTCATATATATTCATATTTAGAAATCTATATTGCATTGCCTCAAATCACTAACATCACATATTTGAGTTAGTTAACTTTCTTCATCTTACTGAAATTGACATAAAGCCAAAACGGCAGTGCTTTTGGAAGACTTCCGAAATCTTATATTTACGTATAAAGTCGATTTTCATGTATATTCATATTTAGCAGTCTATATTGCATTGCATCACATATTTTAGTAAGTTAACTTTCTTCATCTTACTGAAGTTGACATAAAGCCATTACGGCAGTGCATTTAGAAGAATTCCAAAATCTTATATTTATGTATAAAGTCAATTTTCTTACATATTCACACTTAGCAATCGATATTGCGATGCTTCAAAGCATTATCTTCACATTTTTAAGTTAGTTAACTTTCTTCATCTTACTGAAGTTGACATAAAGCCATTACGGCAGTGCATTTAGAAGAATTCCAAAAACTTATATTTATTTATAAAGTCGATTTTCGTGTATACACACATTAAGCAATCGATATTGAGCAGCTTCTAATCATTAACTTCACATATTTAAGTTAATTGTCATTCTTCATCTTACTGAAGTTGACATAAAGCCATAACGGCAGAGCATTTGGAAAAATTCCATAATCTTATAATTAGATATAAAGTCGATTTTTTTGTATAAACACATTTAGCAATCGATATTGAGATACTTCAAATCAATAACTTCACATATTTAAGTTAATGAACTTTGTTTATCTTACTGAAGTTGGCATAAAGCCATTACGGCAGTGCATTTGAAACATTCCATAATCTTATATTGAGGTATAAAGTCGATTTCTTATATATTCATATTTAGCAATCGATATTGCATTGCTTCAAATCATTAACTTCACATATTTAAGATAAATAACTTTTCACATCTTACTGAAGTTGACATAAAGCCATAACGGCAGTGCATTTGGAAAACTCCAAAATCTTATATTTAGGTAAAAAGTCGATTTTCTTGTATATACACATTTAGCAATTTATACTGAGATACTTCAAATCATTAACTTCACATATTTAAATTAGTTAACCTTCTTCATTTTACTGAAGTTGACATAAAGCCAAAACGGCAGTGCATTTAGAAGAATTCCAAAATCTTATATTTATGTACAAAGTAAATTTTCATATATATTCATATTTAGCAATCTATATTGCATTGCCTCAAATCATTAACATCACATATTTGAGTTAGTTAACTTTCTTCATCTTACCGAGGTTGACATAAAGCCATAACGGCAGTGCATTTGGAAAAATTCCGTAATCTTATATTGAGTTATAAAATCGATTTTTTTGTTTATACGCATTTAGCAATCGATATTGCATTGCTTCAAATCATTAACTTCACATATTTGAATTAGTTAACTTTCTTCATCTGAATGAAGTTGACATAAGGCCAAAACGGCAGTGCTTTTGGAAGAATTCCAAAATTTTATTGTTAGGTATAAAGTCGATTTTCTTGTATATACGCATTTAGCAATTGATACTGAGATACTTCAAATCATTAACTTCGCATATTTAAATTAGTTAACCTTCTTCATTTTACTGAAGTTGACATAAAGCCATAACGGCAGTGTATTTGAAAAACTCCAAATCTTATATTTAGGTATAAAGTCGATTTTCTTGTATATACACATTTAGCAGTTGATACTGAGTTACTTCCATTCATTAGCTTCACATATTTAAGTTAATTAACATTCTTCATCTTACTGAAGTTGACATAAAGCCATAACGGCAGTGCATTTAGAAAAATTCCAAAATCTTATATTTATGTATAAAGTCGATTTTCGTGTATACACACATTTAGCAATCGATATTGAGCAGCTTCTAATCATTAACTTCACATATTTAAGTTAATTAACCTTTCACATCTTACTGTAGTTGATATGAAGCCATTACGGCAGTGCATTTAGAAGAATTCCAAAATCTTATATTTATGTATAAAGTCAATTTTCATGTATATTGATATTTAGCAATCTATATTGCATTGCCTCAAACCATTAACATCACATATTTGAGTTAGTTAACTTTCTTCATTTTACCGAAGTTGACATAAAGCCGTAACGGCAGTGCATTTGGAAAAATTCCGTAATCTTATATTGAGTTATAAAATCGATTTTCTTGTTAATACGCATTTAGCAATCGATATTGCATTGCTTCAAATCATTAACTTCACATATTTGAATTAGTTAACTTTCTTCATCTGAATGAAGTTGATATAAGGCCAAAACGGCAGTGCTTTTGGAAGAATTCCAAACTCTTATATTTAGGTATAAAGTCGATTTTCTTGTATATGCACATTAAGCAATTGATACTGAGATACTTCAAATCATTAACTTCGCATATTTAAATTGGTTAACCTTCTTCATTTTACTGAAGTTGGCATAAAGCCATATCGGCAGCGCATTTGAAAAACTCCAAAATCTTATATTGAGATATAAAGTCGATTTTCCTGTATATACATATTTAGCAGTCGATATTGAGTAGCTTCTAATCATAAGTTTTACATATTTAAGTTAATTGACCTTTTACATCTTACTGAGGTTGACATAAAGCCATAACGGCAGTGCATTTGGAAGAATTCCAAATTTTATATTTGCTATATGTATAAAGTCGATTTTCGTGTATACACAAATTTAGCAATCGATATTGAGCAGCTTCTAATCATTAACTTCACATATTTAAGTTAGTTAACTTTCTTCATCTTAATTAAGTTGACATTAAGCCAAAACGGCAGAGAATTTGGTAGAACTCCAAAATCTTATATTTATGTATAAAGTCGATTTTCTTGTAAATTCATATTATGCAATCGATATTGTATTGCTTCAAATCATTATCTTCACATATTTAAGTTAATTAACCTTTTACATCTTACCGAAGTGGACATAAAACCATAACGGCAGTTCATAAGGAATTCCAAATCTTATGACTACTATATCTATAAAGTCGAATTTCTTGTATACACATATTTAGCAATCGATATTGAGTAGCTTCTAATTATTAACTTCACATATTTAAGTTAGTTAACTTTCTTCATCTTACCGAAGTTGACATAAAGCCATAACAGCAATGCATTTGGAAAAATTCCATAATCTTATATTGAGGTATAAAGCCGATTTTCATGTATATACAGATTTAGCAATCGATAGTAAAGTTCTTCAAATTATTAGTTTAACATATTTAAGTAAATAAACCTTCTTCTTCTTACTGAAGTTGACATAAAGCCATAACGGCAGTACATTTGGAAGAATTGCACAATCTTATATTTGGTATAAAGACCATTTTCTTGTTTATGCATATGCATTTAGCAATCGATATTGAGTAGCTTCTAATCATTAACTTCACTTTTTTGCGTTAGTTGACATTCTTCAACTTACCGAAGTTGACATAAAGCCATAACGGCAGTGCATTTCAAAGAATTCCAAAATCTTATAATTATGTATAAAGTAAATTTTCATATATATTCATATTTAGCAATCTATATTGCATTGCCTCAAATCATTAACATCACATATTTGAGTTAGTTAACTTCCGTCATCTTACTGAAATTGACATAAAGTTAAAACGGCAGTGCTTTTGGAAGACTTCCGAAATCTTATATTTACGTATAAAGTCGATTTTCTTGTATATACACATTTAACAATCGATAATGCATTGCTTCAAATCATTAACTTCACATATTTAAGTTAGTTAACCTTCTTCATCTTACTGAAGTTGACATAAAGCCATGGGGGCAGTGCATTTAGAAGAATTCCAAAATCTGATATTTATGTATAAATTCGATTTTCTTGTATATAGCCATTAAGCAATTGATATCGCATTGCATTAAATCATTAACTTCACAAATTTAAGTTAATTAACTTTCTTCATCTTACCACACTTGACATGAAGCCATAACGTCAGTGCATTTGGAAGAATTCCAGAATCTTGTATTTACTTTATGTATAAAGTCGATTTTCTTGTATACACACATTAAGCAATCGATATTGAGTAGCTTCTAATCATTAACTCACATATTTAAGTTTGTTAACTTTCTTCATCCTACTGAAGTTGACATAAAGCCATAACGGCAGAGCATTTGGAAAAATTCCATAATTTTATATTTAGATATAAAGTCGATTTTATGTATACACACATTTAGCAATCGATATTGAGAAGCTTCTAATCATTAACTTCACATATTTAAGTCAGTTAACTGTCTTCATCTTAATGAAGTTAACATAAAGCCAAAACGGCAGTAAATTTGAAAAATTCCAAAATCTTATATTTAAACATAAAGTCGATTTTCTTGTATATACATATTTAGCAGTCGATATTGAGTAGCTTCTAATCATTAACTTCACTTATTTGCGTTAGTTAACATTCTTCATCTTACCGAAGTTAACATAAGGCCATAACGGCAGTGCATTTGGAAGAATTCCAAAATTTTATTTTTAGGTATAAAGTCGATTTTCTTGTTTATACGCATTTAGCAATGGATATTGTCAAGTCAATTTTCTTGTATATTCACATTTAGCAATCGATGTTGAAATGCTTCAAATCATTTACTTCACACTTTTAAGTTAGTTAACTTTCTTCATCTTACTGAAATTAACATAAAGCCATAACGGATGTGCATTTGAAGTATTCCAAAATTTTATATTTAGATATAAAGTCGATTTTCTTATATATACACATTTAGCAATCGATATTGCATTGCTTCATATCCTTAACTTCACATATTTAAGTTAGTTAACTTTCTCCATCTTACCGAAGTTGACATAAAGCCAAAACGGCAGTGCATTTGGAAAAATTCCGTAATCTTATATTGAGGTATAAAATCCGTTTCCTTGTATACACATATCTAGCAATCGATTTTGCATTGCTTCAAATCATTAACTTCACATATTTAAGTTAGTTAACTTTCTTCATCTTACCGAAGTTGACATAAAGCCATAACGGCAGTGCATTTGGAAAAATTCCGTAATCTTATATTGAGTTATAAAATCGATTTTCTTGTATATTTATATTTAGCAATCGATATTTCATTGCTTCAAATCATTAACTTCACTTATTCACGTTAGTTAACATTCTTCATCTTACCGCAGTTGACATAAAGCCGTAACGGCAGTGCATTTGGAAGAAATCCAAAATCTTATATTTAGGTAAAAAGTCGATTTTCATATATATTCAAATTTAGCAGTCTATATTGCATTGCCTCAAATCATTAACATCACATATTTGAGTTAGTTAACTTTCTTCATCTAACTGAAGTTGACATAAAGCCATTACGGCAGTGCATTTAGAAGAATTCCAAAATCTTATATTTATGTATAAAATCAATTTTTATATATATTCACACTTAGCAATCGATATTGCATTGCTTCAAATCATTAACTTCACTTATTCACGTTAGTTAACATTCTTCATCTTACTGAAGTTGACATAAAGCCAAAACGGCAGTGCTTTTGGAAAACTTCCGAAACCTTATATTTACGTATAAAGTCAATTATCATATATATTCATATTTAGCAATCTATATTGCATTGCCTCAAATCACTAACATCACATATTTGAGTTAGTTAACTTTCTTCATCTTACTGAAATTGACATAAAGCCAAAACGGCAGTGCTTTTGGAAGACTTCCGAAATCTTATATTTACGTATAAAGTCGATTTTCATATGTATTCATATTTAGCAGTCTATATTGCATTGCCCCAAATCATTAACATCACATATTTGAGTAAGTTAACTTTCTTCATCTTACTGAAGTTGTCATAAAGCCATTACGGCAGTGCATTTAGAAGAATTCCAAAATCTTATATTTATGTATAAAGTCAATTTTCTTACATATTCACACTTAGCAATCGATATTGCGATGCTTCAAATCATTAACTTCACATTTTTAAGTTAGTTAACTTTCTTCATCTTACTGAAGTTGACATAAAGCCATAACGGAAGTGCATTTGGAAAATTCCAAAATCTTATATGTAGATATAAAGTCGTTCTTATTGAATATACACATTTAGCAATCGATATTGAGATACTTCAAATCAATAACTTCACATATTTAAGTTAGGTAACTTTCTTCATCTTACTGAAGTTGACATAAAGCCAAAACGGCAGTGCTTTTGGAAGACTTTCGAAACCTTATATTTACGTATAAAGTCAATTTTCATATATATTCATATTTAGAAATCTATATTGCATTGCCTCAAATCACTAACATCACATATTTGAGTTAGTTAACTTTCTTCATCTTACTGAAATTGACATAAAGCCAAAACGGCAGTGCTTTTGGAAGACTTCCGAAATCTTATATTTACGTATAAAGTCGATTTTCATATATATTCATATTTAGCAGTCTATATTGCATTGCCTCAAATCATTAACATCACATATTTTAGTAAGTTAACTTTCTTCATCTTACTGAAGTTGACATAAAGCCATAACGGCAGTGCATTTGGAAAACTCCAAAATCTTATATTTATGTATAAAGTCAATTTTCTTACATATTCACACTTAGCAATCGATATTGCGATGCTTCAAAGCATTATCTTCACATTTTTAAGTTAGTTAACTTTCTTCATCTTACTGAAGCTGACATAAAGCCATTACGGCAGTGCATTTAGAAGAATTCCAAAAACTTATATTTATTTATAAAGTCGATTTTCGTGTATACACACATTAAGCAATCGATATTGAGCAGCTTCTAATCATTAACTTCACATATTTAAGTTAATTGTCATTCTTCATCTTACTGAAGTTGACATAAAGCCATAACGGCAGAGCATTTGGAAAAATTCCATAATCTTATAATTAGATATAAAGTCGATTTTTTTGTATAAACACATTTAGCAATCGATATTGAGATACTTCAAATCAATAACTTCACATATTTAAGTTAATGAACTTTGTTTATCTTACTGAAGTTGGCATAAAGCCATTACGGCAGTGCATTTGAAACATTCCATAATCTTATATTGAGGTATAAAGTCGATTTCTTATATATTCATATTTAGCAATCGATATTGCATTGCTTCAAATCATTAACTTCACATATTTAAGATAAATAACTTTTCACATCTTACTGAAGTTGACATAAAGCCATAACGGCAGTGCATTTGGAAAACTCCAAAATCTTATATTTAGGTATAAAGTCGATTTTCTTGTATATACACATTTAGCAATTTATACTGAGATACTTCAAATCATTAACTTCGCATATTTAAATTAGTTAACCTTCTTCATTTTACTGAAGTTGACATAAAGCCAAAACGGCAGTGCATTTAGAAGAATTCCAAAATCTTATATTTATGTACAAAGTAAATTTTCATATATATTCATATTTAGCAATCTATATTGCATTGCCTCAAATCATTAACATCACATACATATTTGAGTTAGTTAACTTTCTTCATCTTACCAAGGTTGACATAAAGCCATAACGGCAGTGCATTTGGAAAAATTCCATAATCTTATATTGAGTTATAAAATCAATTTTTTTGTTTAAACGCATTTAGCAATCGATATTGCATTGCTTCAAATCATTAACTTCACATATTTGAATTAGTTAACTTTCTTCATCTGAATGAAGTTGACATAAGGCCAAAACGGCAGTGCTTTTGGAAGAATTCCAAAATTTTATTGTTAGGTATAAAGGCGATTTTCTTGTATATACGCATTTAGCAATTGATACTGAGATACTTCAAATCATTAACTTCGCATATTTAAATTAGTTAACCTTCTTCATTTTACTGAAGTTGACATAAAGCCATAACGGCAGTGTGTTTGAAAAACTCCAAATCTTATATTTAGGTATAAAGTCGATTTTCTTGTATATACACTTTTAGCAGTCGATATTGAGTTACTTTTATTCATTAGCTTCACATATTTAAGTTAATTAACATTCTTCATCTTACTGAAGTTGACATAAAGCCATAACGGCAGTGCATTTAGAAAAATTCCAAAATCTTATATTTATGTATAAAGTCGATTTTCGTTTATACACACATTTAGCAATCGATATTGAGCAGCTTCTAATCATTAACTTCACATATTTAAGTTAATTAACCTTTCACATCTTACTGTAGTTGACATGAAGCCATTACGGCAATGCATTTAGAAGAATTCCAAAATCTTATATTTATGTATAAAGTCAATTTTCATGTATATTCATATTTAGCAATCTATATTGCATTGCCTCAAACCATTAACTTCACATATTTGAATTAGTTAACTTTCTTCATTTGAATGAAGTTGATATAAGGCCAAAACGGCAGTGCTTTTGGAAGAATTCCAGACTCTTATATTTAGGTATAAAGTCGATTTTCTTGTATATACACATTTAGCAATTGATACTGAGATACTTCAAATCATTAACTTCGCATATTTAAATTAGTTAACCTTCTTCATTTTACTGAAGTTGGCATAAAGCCATAACGGCACTGCATTTGAAAAACTCCAAAATCTTATATTGAGATATAAAGTCGATTTTCTTGTATATACATATTTAGCAGTCGATATTGAGTAGCTTCTAATCATAAGTTTTACATATTTAAGTTAATTGACCTTTTACATCTTACTGAGGTTGACATAAAGCCATAACGGCAGTGCATTTGGAAGAATTCCAAATTTTATATTTGCTATATGTATAAAGTCGATTTTCGTGTATACACAAATTTAGCAATCGATATTGAGCAGCTTCTAATCATTAACTTCACATATTTAAGTTAGTTAACTTTCTTCATCTTAATTAAGTTGACATTAAGCCAAAACGGCAGAGAATTTGGTAGAACTCCAAAATCTTATATTTATGTATAAAGTCGATTTTCTTGTAAATTCATATTATGCAATCGATATTGTATTGCTTCAAATCATTATCTTCACATATTTAAGTTAATTAACCTTTTACATCTTACCGAAGTGGACATAAAACCATAACGGCAGTTCATAAGGAATTCCAAATCTTATGACTACTATATCTATAAAGTCGAATTTCTTGTATACACATATTTAGCAATCGATATTGAGTAGCTTCTAATTATTAACTTCACATATTTAAGTTAGTTAACTTTCTTCATCTTACCGAAGTTGACATAAAGCCATAACAGCAATGCATTTGGAAAAATTCCATAATCTTATATTGAGGTATAAAGCCGATTTTCATGTATATACAGATTTAGCAATCGATAGTAAAGTTCTTCAAATTATTAGTTTAACATATTTAAGTAAATAAGCCTTCTTCTTCTTACTGAAGTTGACATAAAGCCATAACGGCAGTACATTTGGAAGAATTGCACAATCTTATATTTGGTATAAAGACCATTTTCTTGTTTATGCATATGCAATTAGCAATCGATATTGAGTAGCTTCTAATCATTAACTTCACTTTTTTGCGTTAGTTGACATTCTTCAACTTACCGAAGTTGACATAAAGCCATAACGGCAGTGCATTTCAAAGAATTCCAAAATCTTATAATTATGTATAAAGTAAATTTTCATATATATTCATATTTAGCAATCTATATTGCATTGCCTCAAATCATTAACATCACATATTTGAGTTAGTTAACTTCCGTCATCTTACTGAAATTGACATAAAGTTAAAACGGCAGTGCTTTTGGAAGACTTCCGAAATCTTATATTTACGTATAAAGTCGATTTTCTTGTATATACACATTTAACAATCGATAATGCATTGCTTCAAATCATTAACTTCACATATTTAAGTTAGTTAACCTTCTTCATCTTACTGAAGTTGACATAAAGCCATGGGGGCAGTGCATTTAGAAGAATTCCAAAATCTGATATTTATGTATAAATTCGATTTTCTTGTATATAGCCATTAAGCAATTGATATCGCATTGCATTAAATCATTAACTTCACAAATTTAAGTTAATTAACTTTCTTCATCTTACCACACTTGACATGAAGCCATAACGTCAGTGCATTTGGAAGAATTCCAGAATCTTGTATTTACTTTATGTATAAAGTCGATTTTCTTGTATACACACATTAAGCAATCGATATTGAGTAGCTTCTAATCATTAACTCACATATTTAAGTTTGTTAACTTTCTTCATCCTACTGAAGTTGACATAAAGCCATAACGGCAGAGCATTTGGAAAAATTCCATAATTTTATATTTAGATATAAAGTCGATTTTATGTATACACACATTTAGCAATCGATATTGAGAAGCTTCTAATCATTAACTTCACATATTTAAGTCAGTTAACTGTCTTCATCTTAATGAAGTTAACATAAAGCCAAAACGGCAGTAAATTTGAAAAATTCCAAAATCTTATATTTAAACATAAAGTCGATTTTCTTGTATATACATATTTAGCAGTCGATATTGAGTAGCTTCTAATCATTAACTTCACTTATTTGCGTTAGTTAACATTCTTCATCTTACCGAAGTTAACATAAGGCCATAACGGCAGTGCATTTGGAAGAATTCCAAAATTTTATTTTTAGGTATAAAGTCGATTTTCTTGTTTATACGCATTTAGCAATGGATATTGTCAAGTCAATTTTCTTGTATATTCACATTTAGCAATCGATGTTGAAATGCTTCAAATCATTTACTTCACACTTTTAAGTTAGTTAACTTTCTTCATCTTACTGAAATTAACATAAAGCCATAACGGATGTGCATTTGAAGTATTCCAAAATTTTATATTTAGATATAAAGTCGATTTTCTTATATATACACATTTAGCAATCGATATTGCATTGCTTCATATCCTTAACTTCACATATTTAAGTTAGTTAACTTTCTCCATCTTACCGAAGTTGACATAAAGCCAAAACGGCAGTGCATTTGGAAAAATTCCGTAATCTTATATTGAGGTATAAAATCCGTTTCCTTGTATACACATATCTAGCAATCGATTTTGCATTGCTTCAAATCATTAACTTCACATATTTAAGTTAGTTAACTTTCTTCATCTTACCGAAGTTGACATAAAGCCATAACGGCAGTGCATTTGGAAAAATTCCGTAATCTTATATTGAGTTATAAAATCGATTTTCTTGTATATTTATATTTAGCAATCGATATTTCATTGCTTCAAATCATTAACTTCACTTATTCACGTTAGTTAACATTCTTCATCTTACCGCAGTTGACATAAAGCCGTAACGGCAGTGCATTTGGAAGAAATCCAAAATCTTATATTTAGGTAAAAAGTCGATTTTCATATATATTCAAATTTAGCAGTCTATATTGCATTGCCTCAAATCATTAACATCACATATTTGAGTTAGTTAACTTTCTTCATCTAACTGAAGTTGACATAAAGCCATTACGGCAGTGCATTTAGAAGAATTCCAAAATCTTATATTTATGTATAAAATCAATTTTTATATATATTCACACTTAGCAATCGATATTGCATTGCTTCAAATCATTAACTTCACTTATTCACGTTAGTTAACATTCTTCATCTTACTGAAGTTGACATAAAGCCAAAACGGCAGTGCTTTTGGAAAACTTCCGAAACCTTATATTTACGTATAAAGTCAATTATCATATATATTCATATTTAGCAATCTATATTGCATTGCCTCAAATCACTAACATCACATATTTGAGTTAGTTAACTTTCTTCATCTTACTGAAATTGACATAAAGCCAAAACGGCAGTGCTTTTGGAAGACTTCCGAAATCTTATATTTACGTATAAAGTCGATTTTCATGTATATTCATATTTAGCAGTCTATATTGCATTGCCTCAAATCATTAACATCACATATTTGAGTAAGTTAACTTTCTTCATCTTACTGAAGTTGACATAAAGCCATAACGGCAGTGCATTTGGAAAACTCCAAAATCTTATATTTATGTATAAAGTCAATTTTCTTACATATTCACACTTAGCAATCGATATTGCGATGCTTCAAAGCATTATCTTCACATTTTTAAGTTAGTTAACTTTCTTCATCTTACTGAAGCTGACATAAAGCCATTACGGCAGTGCATTTAGAAGAATTCCAAAAACTTATATTTATTTATAAAGTCGATTTTCGTGTATACACACATTAAGCAATCGATATTGAGCAGCTTCTAGTCATCGGCTAAAGCTCGCTCTGTGTAGACGTGTTTCGGCTTATCTTTTGCGTATTTCGCACAGTACACATCCGTCTTACGTGCACGTGTTCGCTTGGTAAATTTCTGTTTTATTATTATACCGCATATCGTTTTTCCTACAAGTGTTTTCTAAACAAGTGAATCGAGTGTGTAGACATAATAATCATGGCCCCCGGGCCACCCAACCTCGGGAATAACAGGTTCGCTTTGCTTGCCTCGGAATCCCATCCAAAAAGAAAGAAACCCTCATACACGCCCCTAAATTTTCCTGACTTGCCTCAGTCTAGGAAAGAAAACCCTAAATTTATTATTATTAGTGCTTCCGACTCAACGAAACCTATCTCTAATTATTCTTGTTTCGCCGTACATAAAGCATTAGAAGCTATTAGTAAAGAAATTATTTCGATTTCGGAATTACGTGCTGGCAATCTGCTACTGCTTGTGAAAAACAACCAAATTGCCCAAAGGTTCATTTCAACTAAAAAGCTACATGGTGTGTGCGAAATTGTTGTAAAATATCATGACAATCTTAATAGCGTAAAAGGTACAATCTATGCACCCTGCCTAAACAATGTCAGTGAAAAAGAAATAATTGAAAATATGAGCAACCAAGGCGTAGTCGGAGTGTACAAATTTTCGAAAACTGTAGAAGGAGTTTCACAATTCACTGGAGTTGTGCTACTTACTTTTGATCGGTTCGAGCTACCAGATAAAGTTGACGTTTCTTGGCGTAGTGCTAAAGTGAAACCCTACTACCCTAACCCAATGCGGTGCAAAACTTGTCAACGGCTTGGTCATACCGCCAAACACTGCAAAAATGCGCCCGTATGTATGTCATGCAATCTTCCCCCCCATCCTCCCCCATGCTCTCGCACGCTCTGTGCAAACTGCTCTGGTAACCACCCGTCATCTGCCAACACGTGCCCGAAATACATGCAAACGAAAGAAATACTTAAAATAAAATGTCAAAACAAATGTTCCATGCGCGAAGCACTTAAGCTTTACAAAGCACAAACACCATCGATGCTTAACTCCTCTTTCGCCGAGGCAGCTAAAGAAGCACAAAAATCAAATAACAACCCTACTCAAAGCTCCAACTCTCTAATCTCTCCACCCATCTCATTAAACAAATCGCCGATTACTACTTCATCTGAAATTTCTTCTGTTAACCCACCTCAAATAATTTCTTCTTTACCTAACCACTCACCACAAAACAACAACAATCAACAACCTAAGAATGCCTTAGTTTCCGCTTTTACACCTCTTCCGCAAACTCTATTACACACTCCCTTCAATCTCGAATCTACACTCGCAAACATCATTTCGCAAGCTAACGCTTACCAAAACAAAACAGAAGCAGACGCTTCCATGAAAGAGACAGCTGACACCTCAATTGTCAATCTCTCTTTAAACCAAACTATACCTCAACATAATGAAAACAACTCGAAAGAGCAATTTATGTCTATAGACGAATGCAATTATTAACATACATACATATTTGTTATCATAGCATATTAATTTTGTGACAATCTCTCTCCCGCTCTCAATGTTTAAGATCCTACAGTGGAATATGCACGGTTACCTCAACAATTACACGCAACTAGAACTTCTGTTGAAAGAACATTCGCCAAACGTTGTATGTCTCCAAGAGACTAATATTGCTGCTGATAAGTCAGCAGCTTCACCCCATCAGTACCAAAGCTATTTTTACAACTTGCCTCAAAACAAAACTAACAAGCAAGGCATTGCAGTTTTGATAAAAAGATCGATACCCCATAGACAAGTTTCCATTACTTCAAATATTGCCACAATTGCAATAGAAATTTCACTATCTTTCAAATTTACTATCGTGGCCCTCTATATACCACCTCTACAAAACTTCACATGCAGCGAACTTAGAAACATTTTGCGATCAGTTTCTACTTCATTCGTTATAGTTGGGGACTTTAACGCCTGGAGTCCACTTTGGGGATCAACTCTTTGCAACAATCGAGGTGCTATCATAGAAGATATGATATTTTCAGAAAACCTCACTTTACTTAACGACAACAAACCGACTCACTTTTCCACACACAAAACTTTTACCGCTGTTGATCTTACATTATGTTCCTCCAACATCGCCCCTAAACTAACTAGCAATACCCTTCCCCACCTCCACGGCAGCGATCACTTCCCTATTCTTACTATTTTACGCACTCCGTCAGTCTTTAAGGCCCAACCCATTCCAAAGTTCCTAACAGATATAGCGAACTGGGAAAAGTTTCAACATACTGCCAGCGACCTTTGCGAAAAATACCCCTATTCGGACAATATCAACAAAGAAGTTGCCACAATTACAAAAATTATTCGGACTTCTGCTCACCTTTCCATTCCACAATCCAGTAATAAAATCTTTACTAAAACTGTGCCGTACTGGTCTCCTGAGCTATCACAATTAAGAAATGTAAAGCGCTTTTATTGGTCGGAATATAGACGGACAAGATCAAACCAAAATTTAATTATGTATAAAAAGGCTAACGCGATGTTTCGTAGGAAAGCAAAACAATCTAAAAGGGACAGCTTAAATAATTTCTCGGAATCTATCAACCATAAAACAAACCCGAAAAAGCATGGTCCGATATTAAAAAATTATCTGGAATATACCCGCAATCCCAGTTGATCTCCATAAGTAATGTTAATGGGCCTATCGCCAACGCAAAACAGCTATCTAACTACTTCGCAGCATACTGGTCAGAATACTCGCAGGACTCAAACTTTCATGCCACTTTCATTTCAGACAAAAACAAATATCTCAGTACTTCCTCTTATACTTTGTCTAACATCACAGATTGCAATATAGAACATATTGAACTAGAGTCTACACTATCCTCTTTCTCAGGCAAAACCCCGGGTGCCGACAGAATATCGTACCCCATGTTGCAACATCTACCTTCATGTTTGATGGCCAGATTAATTAAGTTATACAACAACATTCTAAATAAAGGTATTTACCCCCAAACCTGGAAAAACGCTATTATTATCCCCATTCCTAAGTCAAGTAGTCATGCAACAGAAGCATCAGGTTTCAGACCCATTTCACTGCTTAGCTGTTTAGGTAAACTTTTCGAAAAAATTATAGCTCATCGTATTTCGTGGTATGCCATAAACAATAACTCCATTAGTCCGCAGCAAGTGGCTTTTAAAGAGGGGCATGGCACCATTGATGCCTTGCTCCTCTTCGAAAGCTATGCTTCTACTGCTCTTTCCAATAGAAACCACCTTTCCGTGCTAAGTATAGACTTCGAGAAAGCCTTTGACCGCGTGGGAGCCCTTTTAGTTTTACGTCAGTTGGTAAAATGGAACCTTGGTGGAAAAATCCTTAAAATTATCCAGTCTTTTCTCACTAATCGCAGATTTGTTTCCAAAGTAAATAACACCTTTTCGGATTATTTCTCTTTACATAATGGTATTCCCCAAGGTTCCCCGCTATCTGTCATTTTGTTTACCGCTGCATTCAATGAAGTTTGTCACATAATTGATAAGTATAAAAATATTTTTTATATATGCTATGCTGATGATTTATTATTGGTCTCTAAACTAAGTGACCTAAACCTTGTTAAACAAGATTTTACTAATATATTAGCTGATTTAAGTATATGGTCCGAATCATCTGGAGCCAACGTATCTTTAAACAAATGTAAGAATTTCCATGTTTGCCGCAAACACAAATGTAATTACTTTACATTAGTTTATAACAATATTCCAGTTGTAAGCGCTAATAAACTTAAGTTTCTAGGTTTAATTTTTGATAAAAAATTAACTTTCAAAGAACATTGTTTATATTTAAGAAAGCAGCTGGCTGCTAGGCTTAACATTATTAAATATCTATCATCCAAACACTGCTTAATTAACTCGTCAACACTAATAAATGTAACCAGAGCTCTTATATTATCGAAG
>NW_024393652.1:0-1529 GCF_016617805.1 Bactrocera tryoni
ATCATGTATGTAAGTTAATTAGCTTTCTTCATCTTACCGAAGTTGGCATAAAGCCATAACGGCAGTGCATTTGGAAGAACTCGACAATCTCATATTAAGGTATAAAGTCGATTTTGTTGTATATACACATTTAGCCTTCGATATTGATTTGCTTTAAATCATTAGTTTAACATATATAAGTTAATTAACCGTCTTCATCTTACCGAAGTTGACATAAAGCCATAACGGCTGTGCATTTGGAAGAATTCGACAATCTTATATTCAGGTATAATGTAGATTTTCTTGTATACGCACATTAAGCAGTCGATATTGAGTTGCTTCCAATCATTACCATCAAATTTTTAAGTTAATTGACGTTCTTCATCTTGCTGAAGTTAACATAAAGCCATAACAGCATCGCTTTTGGAAGATTTCGACAATCTTATATTCAGGTATAGAGTCGATTTTCTTGTATACGCACTTTAAGCAGTCGATATTGAAATGCTTCAAGTCACTATCATCAAATATTTAAGTTAATTAACCCTCTTCTTTTTGCTGAAGTTGACATAAAGCGAAAACGGCAGTGCATTTGGAAGATTCGACAATCTTACTTTCAGGTATAAAGTCGATTTTCTTGTATATACACATTTAGCAGTCGGTATTGGGTTGCTTCAAATCATTAACATCATGTATGTAAGTTAATTAGCTTTCTTCATCTTACCGAAATTGACATAAACCCATAACGGCAGTGCATTTGGAAAAACTCGACAATATCATATTAAGGTATAAAGTCGATTTTGTTGTTTATACAAATTTAGCAGTCGAAATTGAGTTGCTTTAAATCATTAGTTTAACATATATAAGTTAATTGACCCTCTTCATCTTACCGAAGTTGACATAAAGCCATACCGGCGGTGCATTTGGAGGAATTTAACAATCTCATATTCAGGTAAAAGGTAGATTTACTTGTATATACACATTTAGCAGTCGATATTGATTTGCTTTAAATCATTAGTTTAACATATTTAAGTTAGTTAACCTTCTTCATCTTACAGAAGTTGACATAAAGCCATAACTGCAGTGCATTTGGAAGAATTCGGCAATCTTATATGTATGTATAAAGTCGATTTTCTTGTATATACACATTTAACAATCGATATTAAGGTGCTTCAAATAATTAGTTTAACATATTTAAGTTAATTAGCCTTCTTCATCTTACCGAAGTTGACATAAAGTCATAACGGCAGTGCATTTGGAAGATTTCAACAATCTTATATTGAGGTGTAAGTCGATTCTCTTGTATACATACTTTTAGCAGTCGGTATTGGGTTGCTTCAAATCATTAACATCATGTATGTAAGTTAATTAGCTTTCTTCATCTTACCGAAGTTGACATAAAGCCATAACGGCAGTGCATTTGTAAAAATTCGACAATCTTATATTCAGGTATAAAGTCGATTTTCTTGTATATACACATTTAGCAGTCAATATTGAATTGCCTTAAATCATTGGTTTAACATATTTAAGTTAATTATTCTTCTTCATCTTAC
>NW_024393653.1:0-24641 GCF_016617805.1 Bactrocera tryoni
CATATTAAAGTTAATTAACCCTAACCATCTTACTCAAGTTGACATAAGATCATAACGGCAGTGCATTTGGAAAAAATTCCATAATTTTACATTTAGGTATAAAACCGACTTTCTTGCATGTACACATTTAGAAATCCATATCAAGTTGCTTCAAATTATTAAATTCACATATTAAAGTTAATTAACCCTCATCGTCTTTCTCAAGTTGACATAAGACTATAACGGCAGTGCATTTGGAAAAAATTCCGTTATTTTACATTTAGGTAAAAAACCGATATTCTTGCATGTACACTTTGAGAAATCCCTATCAAGTTGGTTCAAACCATTAGCTTAGCATATTAAAGTTATTTAACCCTCATCATCTTACTCAAGTTCACATAAGACCATAACGGCAGTGCATTTGGAAAAAAATCCACAATTTTACATTTGGGTATAAAACCGATTTTCTTGCATGTACACATTGAGAAATCCATATCAAGTTGCTTCAAATCATTAGCTTAGCATATTAAAGTTAATTAACCCTCATCATCTTTCTCAAGTTGACATAAGACTATAACGGCAGTGCATTTGGAAAAAATTCTATAATTTTACATATAGGTATAAAACCGACTTTCTTGCATGTACACATTTAGAAATCCATATCAAGTTGCTTCAAATTATTAAATTCACATATTTAAGTTAATTAACTTTCTTCATCTTACTAAAGTTGATATAAAGCCATAACGGCAGTGTATTTGGAAAAATTCCACAATTTAAATTTAGGTATAAAACCGATTTTCTTGAATGTACGCATTTAGAAATCCTTATCAAGTTGCTTCAAATCATTTGCTTAGCATATTAAAGTTAATTAACCCTCATCATCTTTCACAAGTTGACATAAGACTATAACAGCAGTGCATTTGGAAAAAATTCCAGAATTTTACCTTTAGGCATAAAGCCGCTTTTCTTGCATATGCATATTTGGCAATCTATGTCAAATGGCTTCAAATCATTAGCTTCATATATTAAAGTTAATTAACGTTCTTCATCTTACAGAAGTTGGAATAAAGCAAAACGGAAGTGAATTTAGAAAATTCCAGAATTTTTTATATAGGTATAAAACCAATTTTCTTGCATGTACACATTTAGAAATTCATATTAAGTTGCCTCAAATCATAAGCTTAACATATTAAACTTAATTAACTTTCTTCATCTTACAGAAGTTGGCATAAATCTAAAACCACACTGCCTTTTGAAAGTTCCACAATTTTACATTTAGGTATAAAACCGCTTTTCTTGCATATACACATTTGGAAATCCATATCAAGTCGCTTTAAATCATAAGCTTAATATATTAAAGTTAATTAACCTTCTTCATCTTACAGAAGTTGACATAAAGCCAAAACGGCAGTGCATTTGGAAAAAATTCCAGAATTTTAAATTTAGATATAAAACCGATTTTCTAGCATGTACGCATTTAGAAATCCATATCAAGTTGCTTCAAATCATTAGCGTAACATATTAATGTTAATTAACCCTCATCATCCTACTCAAGTGAACATAAGACCATAACGGCAGTGCATTTGGAAAAAATTCCAGAAATTTACATTTAGGTCCAAAATCGCTTTTCTTGCAAATACACATTTAGAAATCCATATCAAGTTGCTTCAAATCACTAGCTTAACATATTAAAGTTAATAAACCCTCATCATCTTACTCAAGTTGACACAAGACCATAACGGCAGTGCATTTGGAAAAAATTCCATAGTTTTACATATAGATATAAAACCGATTTTCTAGCATGTACACATTTAGAAATCAATATCGAGTTGATGTAAATCATAAGCTTAACATATTAAAGTTAATTAATCTTCTGCATCTTACAGAAGTTGGCATAAAGCCAAAACGACAGTGCATTGGGAAAAATTACAGAATTTTTCATTTAGGTATAAAACCGATTTTCTTGCAGATACATATATATTTAGAAATCCACAAGGAATTGCTTCAAATCATTAGCTTCACATATTAAAGTTAATTAATCCTCATCATCTTACTGAAATTGACATAAAGCCATAACGGCAGTGCATTTGGAAAAAAGCCACAATTTTACATTTAGGTAAAAAACCGACTTTCTGGCATGTACACTGTTAGAAATCCATATCAAGTTGCCTCAAATCATTAGCTTAACATATTAAAGTTAATTAACCCTCATCATCTTACTGAAGTTGACATAAAGCCATAACAGCAGTGCATTTGGAAAAAAATCCATAATTTTACATTTAGGTAAAAAACCGACTTTCTGGCATGTACACTGTTAGAAATCCATATCAAGTTGCCTCAAATCATTAGCTTCACATATTAATGTAAATTAACTTTCTTCATCTTACAGAATTTAGCATAAAACCAAAACGACAGTGCATTTGGAAAAATTCCAGAATTTTACATTTAGGTATAAAACCGCTTTTCTTGCATATACACATTTAGAAATACATATGAAGTGTCCTCAAATCATTAGCTTCACATATTAAAGATAATTAACTTTCTTCATCTTACAGAAGTTGGCATAAAGCCAAAACGACAGTGCATTTGGAAAAAGTCCAAAATTTTACATTTAGGTATAAAACCGATTTTCTTGCATATACACATTTAGAAATCCATATCAAGTTGTTTGAAATCATTAGCTTAACATATTAAAGTTAATTAACCTTCTTCATCTTACCAAAGTTAACATCAGACCAAAACGGCAGTGCATTTTGAAAAAAATCCAGAATTTTACCTTTAGGTAAAAACCGATTTTCTTGAATGTACGCTTTTAAAAAAACACAAGAAGTTGTTTCAAATCATTACCTTCAAATTATAAAGTTAATTTATCTTCGTCATCTTACCAAAGTTGGCATAAAGCCATAACGGCAGTGTATTTGGAAAAATTCCAGAATTTTACATTTTCTACATTTTTCTTCACCTTACAGAAGTTGGCATAAAACCAAAACGACAGTGCATTTGGAAAAATTCCAGAATTTTACATTTAGGTATAAAACCGATTTTGTAGCATATACACATTTAGAAATCCATATCAAGTTGCTTCAAATCATTAGCTTAACATATTAAAGTTAATTAAACTTCTTCATCTTACCAAAGTTAACATAAGACCAAAACGGCAGTTCATTTTGAAAAAATTCCAGAATTTTACATTTAGGTATAAAACCGATTTTGTAGCATATACACATTTAGAAATACATATGAAGTTGCCTCAAATCATGAGCTTCACATATTAAAGATAATTAACTTTCTTCATCTTACAGAAGTTGGCATAAAGCCAAAACGACAGTGCATTTGGAAAAAAATTCCATAATTTTACATTTAGGTATAAAACCGTTTTTCCGACATTTAAACATTTAGTAATCCATATCGAGTTCATTCAAATCATTAACCTCTCATATTTATGTTAATTAACTCTCATCAGCTTACTCAAGTGTACATAATGCCATAACGGCAGTGCATTTGGAAAAAAATTCCATAATTTTACATTTAGGTATAAAACTGGTTTTCCGACACTTAAACATTTAGTAATCCATATCGAGTTGATTCAAATCATTAACTTCTCATATTTATGTTAATTAACTCTCATCAGCTTACTCAAGTGTACATAATGCCATAACGGCAGTGCATTTGGAAAAAAATTCCATAATTTTACATTTAGGTATAACACCGATTTTCTTGCACGTACACATCTAAATCCATATAAAGTTGCTTCAAATCATTAGCTTAACATATTAAAGTTAATTAACATTCGTCATTTTCCAGAAGTTGGCATAAAGCCATAACGGCAGTGCATTTGGAAAAAATTCCACAATTCTACATTTAGGTATAAAACCGGTTTTCCGACATTTAAACATTTAGTAATCCATATCGAGTTCATTCAAATCATTAACCTCTCATATTTATGTTGATTAACTCTCATCAGCTTACTCAAGTGTACATAATGCCATAACGGCAGTGCATTTGGAAAAAAATCCATAATTTTACATTTAGGTATAAAATCGACCTTCTGGCATGTACACATTTAGAAATCCATATCAAGTTACTTCAAATCAATAACATTACATATTTAACTTAACTAACCTTCTTCATTTCACCAAAGTTGACTTAAAGCCACAACGGCAGCGATTTTGGAAAAATTCCACAATTTTGTATTTTAGTATTAATTCGAATTTTGTGTAAATACTAATTAAGCAATCTATGTCGAGGTGTTTCAAATCAGTAACTTCACATATGTAAGTTAATTAAACCTCATCAACTTACTCAAGTTGACCAAATGCCATAACGGCAGTGATTTTGGAAGACTTCCATAATTTTACATTTAGGTATAAAACCGATTTTCCTGCATTTAAAAATTAAGCAACCCATATCGAGTTGATTGAAATCATTAACGTCACATACTCAAGTTAATTAACCTTCTTCATCTTACTCAAGTTGACCTAAGAAAGGCAGTGCACTTGGAAAAATTCCACAATTTTACATTTAGGTATAAAATCGATTTTCTTGCATATACACATTTGGCAATCTATGTTGAATTGCTTCAAATCATTAGCTTCACATATTAAAGTTAATTAACCCTTAACCTGTTACTCAAGTTGGCATAAAGCCATAACGGCAGTGCTTTTATAAAAATTCCACAATTTTGCATTTAGGCATAAAACCGATTTTCTTGCATATGTGTATATATAGGCAGTGCATTTGGAAAAACATCCGTAATTTTACATTTAGGTATAAAACCAACTTTCTTGCATGTACACATTTAGAAATCCATATCAAGTTGCTTCAAATTATTAAATTCATATAGTAAAGTTAATTAACTTTCTTCATCTTACTAAAGTTGGCATAAAGCCAAAACGGCAGTGCATTTGGAAAAATTCCACACTTTTACATTTAGGTGCAAAACCGATTATCCTGCATTTAAACATTTAAAAATCCATATCAAGTTGATTATAATCATTAACTTCACGTATTCAAGTTAATTAATCTTCGTCATCTCACAGAAGTTGGTAGAAAGCCAAAACGGCAGTGCATTTGGAAAAATTCCACAAATTTACATTTAGGTATAAAACCGATTATCCTGCATTTAAACATTAAGCAATCCATATAAAGTTGATTCTAATCATTAACTTCACGTCTTCAAGTTAATTAACCTTCGTCATCTCACAGAAGTTGGTAGAAAGCCAAAACGGCAGTGCATTTGGAAAAATTCCACAATTTTACATTTAGGTATAAAACCGATTACCCTGCATTTAAACATTTAGCAATCCATATCGAGTTGATTCTAATCATTAACTTCACGTATTCAAGTTAATTAACCTTCGTCATCTCACAGAAGTTGGTAGAAAGCCAAAACGGCAGTACATTTGGAAAAATTCCACAATTTAAATTTATGTATAAAACCGATTTTCTTGCATATACACGTTTGGCAATATATGTTGAATGGCTTCAAATCATTAGCTTCACATATTAAAATTAATTAACCCTCATCATCTTACTGAAATTGACATAAAGCCATAACGGCAGTGCATTTGGAAAAAAGCCATAATTTTACATTTAGGTAAAAAACCGACTTTCTGGCATGTACACTGTTAGAAATCTATATCAAGTTGCCTCAAATCATTAGCTTAACATATTAAAGTTAATTAACCCTCATCATCTTACTGAAGTTGACATAAAGCCATCCATAATTTTACATTTAGGTAAAAAACCGACTTTCTGGCATGTACACTGTTAGAAATCCATATCAAGTTGCCTCAAATCATTAGCTTCACATATTAAAGATAATTAACTTTCTTCATCTTACAGAAGTTGGCATAAAGCCAAAACGACAGTGCATTTGGAAAAAGTCCAAAATTTTACATTTAGGTATAAAACCGATTTTCTTGCATATACACATTTAGAAATCCATATCAAGTTGTTTGAAATCATTAGCTTAACATATTAAAGTTAATTAACCTTCTTCATCTTACCAAAGTTAACATAAGACCAAAACGGCAGTGCATTTTGAAAAAAATCCAGAATTTTACCTTTAGGTAAAAACCGATTTTCTTGAATGTACGCATTTAGAAATCCATATCAAGTTGCCTTAAATCATTAGCTTAACATATTAAACTTAATTGACTTTCTTCATCTTACAGAAGTTGGCATAAGGCCAAAACGACAGTGCATTTGGAAAAATTCCACAATTTTACATTTAGGTATAAAACCGCTTTTCTTGCATATACACATTTAAAAAACACAAGAAGTTGTTTCAAATCATTACCTTCAAACTATAAAGTTAATTTATCTTCGTCATCTTACCAAAGTTGGCATAAAGCCATAACGGCAGTGTATTTGGAAAAATTCCAGAATTTTACATTTTCTACATTTTTCTTCATCTTACAAAAGTTGGCATAAAACCAAAACGACAGTGCATTTGGAAAAATTCCAGAATTTTACATTTAGGTATAAAACCGATTTTGTAGCATATACACATTTAGAAATCCATATCAAGTTGCTTCAAATCATTAGCTTAACATATTAAAGTTAATTAAACTTCTTCATCTTACCAAAGTTAACATAAGACCAAAACGGCAGTTCATTTTGAAAAAATTCCAGAATTTTACATTTAGGTAAAAAACCGATTTTCTTGAATGTAAACATTGAGAAATCCATATCAAGTTGCTTCAAATCATTAGCTTAACATATTAAAGTTAATTAACCCTCATCATCTTACTCAAGTTGACATAAGACCATAACGGCAGTGCATTTGGAAAAAAATCCATAATTTTACATTTAGGTATAAAACCGATTTTCTTGCATGTACACATTGAGAAATCCATATCAAGTTGCTTTAAATCATTAGCTTAGCATATTAAAGTTAATTAACCCTCATCATCTTTCTCAAGTTGACATAAGACTATAACGGCAGTGCATTTGGAAAAAATTCCATAATTTTACATTTATGTATAAAACCGACTTTCTTGCATGTACACATTTAGAAATCCATATCAAGTTGCTTCAAATTATTAAATTCACATATTAAAGTTAATTAACCCTCATCGTCTTTCTCAAGTTGACATAAGACTATAACGGCAGTGCATTTGGAAAAAATTCCGTTATTTTACATTTAGGTAAAAAACCGATATTCTTGCATGTACACTTTGAGAAATCCCTATCAAGTTGGTTCAAACCATTAGCTTAGCATATTAAAGTTATTTAACCCTCATCATCTTACTCAAGTTCACATAAGACCATAACGGCAGTGCCTTTGGAAAAAAATCCACAATTTTACATTTAGGTATAAAACCGATTTTCTTGCATGTACACATTGAGAAATCCATATCAAGTTGCTTCAAATCATTAGCTTAGCATATTAATGTTAATTAACCCTCATCATCTTTCTCAAGTTGACATAAGACTATAACGGCAGTGCATTTGGAAAAAATTCTATAATTTTACATATAGGTATAAAACCGACTTTCTTGCATGTACACATTTAGAAATCCATATCAAGTTGCTTCAAATTATTAAATTCACATATTTAAGTTAATTAACTTTCTTCATCTTACTAAAGTTGATATAAAGCCATAACGGCAGTGTATTTGGAAAAATTCCACAATTTAAATTTAAGTATAAAACCGATTTTCTTGAATGTACGCATTTAGAAATCCTTATCAAGTTGCTTCAAATCATTTGCTTAGCATATTAAAGTTAATTAACCCTCATCATCTTTCACAAGTTGACATAAGACTATAACAGCAGTGCATTTGGAAAAAATTCCATTATTTTACATTTAGGTTAAAAACCGATTTCCTTGAATGTACACTTTGAGAAATCCATATCAAGTTGGTTCAAACCATTAGCTTAACATATTAAAGTTAATTAACCTTCTTCATCTTACAGAGGTTGGCATAAAACCAAAACGACCGTGCATTTGGAAAAATTCCATAATTTTACATTTAGGTATAAAACTGATTTCCTTGCACGTACACATTTAGAAATCCATATCAAGTTGCTTCAAATCATTAGCTTAATATATTAAAGATAATTAACCTTCTTTATTCTACAGATGTTGGCATAAAACCAAAACGCCAGTGCATTTGGAAAAATTCCACAATTTTACATTTAGGTATAATACCGACTTTCTTGCATACACACATTTAGCAATCTATGTCGAATGACTTCAAGTCATTAGCTTCACATATTAAAGTTAATTAACCTTCCTCATCTTACTGAAGTAGGCATAAAGCCAAAACGGCAGTGCATTTTGAAAATTCCAGAATTTTACAGTTAGTTATCAAACCGATTTTCCTGCACGTACACATTAAGAAATCCATATCAAGTTTCTTCAAATCATTGGCTTAACACATTAAAGTTAATAAACCCTCATAATCTTACTCAAGTTGACATAAGACCATAACGGCAGTTCATTTGGAAAAAATTCCATATTTTTACTTTTAGGTATAAAACCGATTTTCTTGCATGTACACATTGAGAAATCCATTTTAAGTTGCTTCAAATCATTAGTTTAACATATTAAAAATAATTAACCTTCTTCATATTACCAAAGTTAACAGAAGACCAAAACGGCAGTTCATTTTGAAAAAATTCTAGAATTTTACATTTAGGTATAAAACCGATTTTCTTGAATGTACGCATTTAGAAATTCATATCAAGATGCTTCAAATCATAAGCTTCACATTTTAAAGTTAATTAACCTTCTTCATTTTACAGAAGTTGGCATAAAGCCAAAACGGCAATGCATTTGGAAAAATTCCAGATATTTACATTTATGTATAAAACCGACTTTCTTGCATGTACACATTTAGCAATACATAACGAGTTGATTCAAATCATTAACGTCACATATTAAAGTTAATTAACCTTCTTCATCTTACAGAAGTTGGCATAGAACCAAAACGACAGTGCATCTGGAAAAATTCCACAATTTAAATTTAGGTATAAAACCGATTTTCATGCATTTAAACATTTAGCAATCTATATCGAGTTGATTCAAATCATTAGCTTCACATTCTAAAGTTAATTAACCTTCGTCATCTCACAGAAGTTAGCAAGAAACCAAAACGACAGTGCATTTGGAAAAATACCACAATTTTACATTTATGTATAAAACCGACTTTCTTGCATGCACACATTTAGCAATACATATCGAGTTGATTCAAATCATTAACGTCACATATTAAAGTTAATTAACCTTCTTCATCTTACAGAAGTTGGCAAGAAACCAAAACGACAGTGCATTTGGAAAAATTCCACAATTTAGATTTAGGTATAAAACCGATTTTCATGCATTTAAACATTAAGCAATCTATATCGAGTTGATTCAAATCATTAGCGTCACATATTCAAGTTAATTAACCTTCTTCATCTTACAGAAGTTGGCATAAAACCAAAACGACAGTGCATTTGGAAAAATTCCACAATTTAAATTTAGGTATAAGCCCGATTTTCATGCATTTAAACATTTAGCAATCTATATCGAGTTGATTCAAATCATTAACGTCACATATTCAAGTTAATTAACCTTCGTCATCTTACAGAAGTTGGCGTAAAGCCAAAACGGCAGTGCATTTGGAAAAATTCCAGAACTTTAAATTTATGTATAAAACCGACTTTCTTGCATGTGCACATTTAGCAATCCATGTCAAGTTGCTTTAAATTATTAAATTCACATATTAAAGTTAATTAACCTTCTTCATCTTACAGAAGTTGGCATAAAACCAAAACGACAGTACATTTGGAAAAATTCCACAATTTAAATTTAGGTATAAAACCGATTTTCATGCAATTAAACATTTAGCAATCTATACCGAGTTGATTCAAATCATTAACGTCACATATTCAAGTTAATTAACCTTTGTCATCTTACAGAAGTTGGCATAAAGCCAAAACGGCAGTGCATTTGGAAAAATACCAGATATTTACATTTATGTATAAAACCGACTTTCGTGCATGCACACATTTAGCAATACATATCGAGTTGATTCAAATCATTAGCTTCACATATTAAAGTTAATTAACCTTCTTCATCTTACAGAAGTTGGCATAAAGCCATAACGGCAGTGCATTTGGAAAAATTCCACAATTTAAATTTAGGTATAAAACCGATTTTCATGCATTTAAACATTAAGCAATCTATATCGAGTTGATTCAAATCATTAGCGTCACATATTCAAGTTAATTAACTTTCTTCACCTTACTGAAGTTAGCGTAAAGCCATAACGGCAGTGCATTTGGAAAAATTTAAAAATTCAAATTTAGGTATAAAATCGATTTTCCTACATTTAAACATTTAGCAATCCATATCGAAATGAATCAAATCATTAACGTCACATATTCAAGTTAATTAACCCTCGTCATCTTACAGAAGTTGGCATAAAGCCAAAACGGCAGTGCATTTGGAAAAATACTAAAATTTTACATTTATGAATAAAACCGACTTTCTTGCATGTACACATTTAGCAATACATATCGAGTTGATTCAAATCATTAACGTCACATATTAAAGTTAATTAACCTTCTTCATATTACAGAAGTTGGCATAAAACCAAAACGACAGTGCATTTGGAAAAATTCCACATTTTATATTTAGGTATAAAACCGATTTTCATGCATTAAAGCATTTAGCAATCTATACCCAGTTGATTCAAATCATTAGCGTCACATATTCAAGTTATTTAACCTTCGTCATCTCACAGAAGTTGGTATAAAGCCAAAACGGCAGTGCATTTGGAAAAATGCCACAATTTGACATTTAGGTATAAAACCGATTTTCTTGCATATAAACGTTTGGCAATATTTGTTGAATGGCTTCAAATCATTAGCTTCACATATTAAAGTTAATTAACCTTCTTCATCTTACAGAAGTTGGAATGAAACCAAAACGACAGTGCATTTGGAAAGATTCCACAATTTAAAATTAGGTATAAAACCGATTTTCCTGCATTACAACATTTAGCAATACATATCGAGTTGATTCAAATCATTAACGTCACATATTAAAGTTAATTAACCTTCTTCATCTTACAGAAGTTGGCATAAAATCAAAACGACAGTGCGTTTGGAAAAAAGTCCAGAATTTTACATTTAGGTATAAAACCGATTTTCCTACATGTACACATTTAGAAATTCATATCAAGTTGCCTCAAATCATTAGCTTCACATATTAGAGCTAATTAACCTTCTTCATCTTACCAAAGTTAACATAAGACCAAAACGGCAGTACATTTTGAAAAAATTCCAGAATTTTACATTTGGGTAAAAAACCGATTTTATTTAATGTACACATTGAGAAATCCATATCAAGTTGCTTCAAATCATTAGCTTAACATATTAAACTTAATTAAATCATCATCTTACTCAAGTTGACATAAGACCATAACGGCAGTGCATTTCAAAAAAATCCATAATTTTTCATTTAGATATAAAACCGATTTTCTTGCATATACACATTTAGAAATCCATATCAAGTTGTTTCAAATCATTAGCTTAACATATTAAAGTTAATTAACCTTCTTCATCTTACCAAAGTTAACATAAGACCAAAACGGCAGTGCATTTTGAAAAATATCCAGAATTTTACCTTTAGGTAAAAACCGATTTTCTTGAATGTACGCATTTAGAAATCCATATCGAGTTGCTTCAAATCATTAGCTTAACATATTAAAGTTAATTAAAACTCATCATCTGACTCAAGTTACATAAGACTATAACGGCAGTGCATTTGGAAAAAATTCCACAATTTTACATTTAGGTATATAACCGATTTTCTTGCATATACATGTTTGGCAATATATGTTGAATGGCTTCAAATCATTAGCTTAACATATTAAAGTTAATTAAGCTTCTTCATCTTACAGATGTTGGCATAAAGCCAAAACGGCAATGCATTTGGAAAAATTCCAGAATTTTACATTTATGTATAAAACCGACTTTCTTGCATGTACACATTTAGCAATCTATATCGAGTTGATTCAATTCATTAACGTCACATATTAAAGTTAATTAACCTTCGTCATTATACAGAAGTTGGCATAAAACCAAAACGACAGTGCATTTGGAAAAATTCCAGAATTTTACATTTAGGTATAAAACCGATTTTCTTGCATATGCACATTTAGAAATCCATATCAAGTTGCTTCAAATCATTAGCTTAACATATTAAAGTTAATTAACCTTCTTCATCTTATCAAAGTTAACATAAGACCAAAACGGCAGTGCATTTTGAAAAATATCCAGAATTTTACCTTTAGGTAAAAACCGATTTTCTTGAATGTACGCATTTAGAAATCCATATCAAGTTGCTTCAAAATATTAAATTCGAATATTAAAGTTAATCCATATCAAGTTGCTTCAAATCATTAGCTTAACATATTAAAGTTAATTAACCCTCATCATCTGACTCAAGTTACATAAGACTATAACGGCAGTGCATTTGGAAAAAATTCCACAATTTTACAGTTAGGTATAAAACCGACTTTCTTGCATGTACACATTTAGAAATCCATATCAAGTTGCTTCAAAATATTAAATTCGAATATTAAAGTTAATCCATATCAAGTTGCTTCAAATCATAAGCTTAACATATTAAAGTTAATTAACCCTCATCATCTGACTCAAGTTGACATAAGACTATAACGGCAGTGCATTTGGAAAAAATTCCACAATTTTACATTTAGGTATAAAACCGACTTTCTTGCATGTACACTTTTAGAAATCCATATCAAGTTGCTTCAAATCATTAGCTTAACATATTAAAGTTAAATAACATTCGTCATCTTACAGAAGTTGGCATAAAGCCAAAACGGCATTGCATTTGGAAAAATTCCAGAATTTTACATTTATGAAAAACCGATTTTCTTGCATATACACATTTGCCAATCCATGTTGAATGGCTCCAAATCATTATCTTCACGTATCAAAGTTAATTAACCTTCTTCATCTTACAGAAGTTGGCATAAAACCAAAACGACAGTGCATTTGGAAAAATTCCAGAATTTTACATTTAGGTATAAAACCGATTTTCTTGCATATACACATTTAGAAATCCATATAAAGGTGCTTCAAATCATTAGCTTAACATATTAAAGTTAATTAACCTTCTTCATCTTACCAAAGTTAACATAAGACCAAAACGGCAGTGCATTTGGAAAAATTCCACAATTTAAATTTAGGTATATAACCGATTTTCTTGCATATACATGTTTGGCAATATATGTTGAATGGCTTCAAATCATTAGCTTAACATATTAAAGTTAATTAAGCTTCTTCATCTTACAGATGTTGGCATAAAGCCAAAACGGCAATGCATTTGGAAAAATTCCAGAATTTTACATTTATGTATAAAACCGACTTTCTTGCATGTACACATTTAGCAATCTATATCGAGTTGATTCAATTCATTAACGTCACATATTAAAGTTAATTAACCTTCGTCATTATACAGAAGTTGGCATAAAACCAAAACGACAGTGCATTTGGAAAAATTCCAGAATTGTACATTTAGGTATAAAACCGATTTTCTTGCATATGCACATTTAGAAATCCATATCAAGTTGCTTCAAATCATTAGCTTAACATATTACATTTAATTAACCTTCTTCATCTTACCAAAGTTAACATAAGACCAAAACGGCAGTGCATTTTGAAAAAATTCCAGACTTTCACATTTAGGTAGAAAACCGATTTTCTTGAATGTACACATTGAGAAATCCATATCAAGTTGCTTCAAATCATTAGCTTAACATATTAAAGTTAATTAACCCTCATCATCTTACTCATGTTGACATAAGACCATAACGGCAGTGCATTTCAAAAAAATCCATAATTTTACATTTAGGTATAAAACCGATTTTCTTGCATATACACATTTAGAAATCCATATCAAGTTGCTTCACATCATTAGCTTAACATATTAAAGTTAATTAACCTTCTCCATCTTACCAAAGTTAACATAAGACCAAAACGGCAGTGCATTTTGAAAAAATTCCAGAATTTTACATTTGGGTAAAAAACTGATTTTATTTAATGTACACATTGAGAAATCCATATCAAGTTGGTTGAAATCATTAGCTTAACACATTAAAGTTAATTAAATCATCATCTTACTCAAGTTGACATAAGACCATAACGGCAGTGCATTTCAAAAAATCCATAATTTTTCATTTAGGTATAAAACCGATTTTCTTGCATATACACATTTAGCAATCCATATCGAGTTGATTCAAATCATTAACGTCACATATTAAAGTTAATTAACCTTCGTCATCTTACAGAAGTTCGCATAAAGCAAAAACGGCAGTGCATTTGGAAAAATTCCATAATTTTACATTTAGGTATAAAACCGACTTTCTTGCATGTACACATTTAGGAATCCATATCAAGTTGCTTCAAATTTTTAACTTCACATATTAAAGTTAATTAACTTTCTTCATCTTACTAAAGTTGGTGTAAAGCCAAAACGGCAGTGCATTTGGAAAAATTCCAGAATTTTACATTTAGGTATAAAACCGATTTTCTTGCATATACACGTTTGGCAATATATGTTGAATGGCTTCAGATCATAAGCTTCACAGACTGAAGTTAATTAGCCGTCTTCATCTTACAGAAATTGGCATAGAGCCATAACGGCAGTGCATTTGGGAAAATTCCACAATTTAAATTTAGGTATAAAACCGATTTTCCTGCATTTGAACATTTAGCAATCCATATCGAGTTGATTCAAATCATTAACGTCACATATTAAAGTTAATTAGCCTTCTTCATCTTACAGAAGTTGGCATAAAATCAAAACGACAGTGCGTTTGGAAAAATGTCCAGAATTTTACATTTAGGTATAAAACCAATTTTCCTGCATGTACACATTTAGAAATTCATATCAAGTTGCCTCAAATCATTAGCTTCACATATTAGAGCTAATTAACCTTCTTCATCTTACCAAAGTTAACATAAGACCAAAACGGCAGTGCATTTTGAAAAAATTCCAGAATTTTACATTTGGGTAAAAAACCGATTTTATTTAATGTACACATTGAGAAATCCATATCAAGTTGCTTGAAATCATTAGCTTAACATATTAAAGTTAATTAAATCATCATCTTACTCAAGTTGACATAAGACCATAACGGCAGTGCATTTCAAAAAAATCCATAATTTTTCATTTAGGTATAAAACCGATTTTCTTGCATATACACATTTAGAAATCCATATCAAGTTGTTTCAAATCATTAGCTTAACATATTATAGATAATTAACCTTCTTCATCTTACCAAAGTTAACATAAGACCAAAACGGCAGTGCATTTTGAAAAATATCCAGAATTTTACCTTTAGGTAAAAACCGATTTTCTTGAATGTACGCATTTAGAAATCCATGTCGAGTTGCTTCAAATCATTAGCTTAACATATTAAAATTAATTAACCCTCATCATCTGACTCAAGTTACATAAGACTATAACGGCAGTGCATTTGGAAAAAATTCCACAATTTTACAGTTAGGTATAAAACCGACTTTCTTGCATGTACACATTTAGAAATCCATATCAAGTTGTTGCTTCAAATCATTAGCTTAACATATTAAAGTTAATTAACCCTCATCATCTGACTCAAGTTGACATAAGACTATAACGGCAGTGCATTTGGAAAAAATTCCACAATTTTACATTTAGGTATAAAACCGACTTTCTTGCATGTACACATTTAGAAATCCATATCAAGTTGCTTCAAATCATTAGATTAACATATTAAAGTTAAATAACCTTCGTCATCTTACAGAAGTTGGCATAAAGCCAAAACGACAGTGCATTTGGAAAAGTTCCAGAATTTTACATTTAGGTATAAAACCGATTTTCTTGCATATACACATTTAGAAATCCATATCAAGGTGCTTCAAATCATTAGCTTAACATATTAAAGTTAATTAACCTTCTTCATCTTAATAAAGTTAACATAAGACCAAAACGGTAGTGCATTTGGAAAAATTCCACAATTTAAATTTAGGTATATAACCGATTTTCTTGCATATACATGTTTGGCAATATATGTTGAATGGCTTCAAATCATTAGCTTAACATATTAAAGTTAATTAACCTTCTTCATCTTACAGATGTTGGCATAAAGCCAAAACGGCAATGCATTTGGAAAAATTCCAGAATTTTACATTTATGTATAAAACCGACTTTCTTGCATGTACACATTTAGCAATCTATATCGAGTTGATTCAATTCATTAACGTCACATATTAAAGTTAATTAACCTTCGTCATTATACAGAAGTTGGCATAAAGCCAAAACGGTAGTGCATTTGGAAAAATTCCAGAATTTTACATTTAGGTATAAAACCGATTTCTTGCGTATACACATTTGCCAATCCATGTTGAATGGCTCCAAATCATTATCTTCAGATATCCAAGTTAATTAACCTTCTTCATCTTACAGAAGTTGGCATAAAACCAAAACGACAGTGCATTTGGAAAAATTCCAGAATTTTACATTTAGGTATAAAACCGATTTTCTTGCATATGCACATTTAGAAATCCATATCAAGTTGCTTTAAATCATTAGCTTAACATATTACATTTAATTAACCTTCTTCATCTTACCAAAGTTAACATAAGACCAAAACGGCAGTGCATTTTGAAAAAATTCCAGACATTCATATTTAGGTAGAAAACCGATTTTCTTGAATGTACACATTGAGAAATTCATATCAAGTTGCTTCAAATCATTAGCTTAACATATTAAAGTTAATTAACCCTCATCATCTTACTCATGTTGACATAAGACCATAACGGCAGTGCATTTCAAAAAAATCCATAATTTTACATTTAGGTATAAAACCGATTTTCTTGCATATACACATTTAGAAATCCATATCAAGTTGCTTCAAATCATTAGCTTAACATATTAAAGTTAATTAACCTTCTCCATCTTACCAAAGTTAACATAAGACCAAAACGGCAGTGCATTTTGAAAAAATTCCAGAATTTTACATTTGGGTAAAAAACTGATTTTATTTAATGTACACATTGAGAAATCCATATCAAGTTGCTTGAAATCATTAGCTTAACACATTAAAGTTAATTAAATCATCATCTTACTCAAGTTGACATAAGACCATAACGGCAGTGCATTTCAAAAAAATCCATAATTTTTCATTTAGGTATAAAACCGATTTTCTTGCATATACACATTTAGCAATCCATATCGAGTTGATTCAAATCATTAACGTCACATATTCAAGTTAATTAACCTTCGTCATCTTACAGAAGTTGGCATAAAGCCAAAACGGCAGTGCATTTGGAAAAATTCCATAATTTTACATTTAGGTATAAAACCGACTTTCTTGCATATACACGTTTGGCAATATATGTTGAATGGCTTCAGATCATAAGCTTCACAGACTAAAGTTAATTAGCCTTCTTCATCTTACAGAAGTTGGCATAGAGCCATTGCATTTGGGAAAATTCCACAATTTAAATTTAGGTATAAAACCGATTTTCCTGCATTTGAACATTTAGCAATCCATATCGAGTTGATTCAAATTTTTAACTTCACATATTAAAGTTAATTAACTTTCTTCATCTTACTAAAGTTGGTGTAAAGCCAAAACGGCAGTGCATTTGGAAAAATTCCAGAATTTTACATTTAGGTATAAAACCGATTTTCTTGCATATACACGTTTGGCAATATATGTTGAATGGCTTCAGATCATAAGCTTCACAGACTAAAGTTAATTAGCCTTCTTCATCTTACAGAAGTTGGCATAGAGCCATAACGGCAGTGCATTTGGGAAAATTCCACAATTTAAATTTAGGTATAAAACCGATTTTCCTGCATTTGAACATTTAGCAATCCATATCGAGTTGATTCAATTCATTAACGTCACATATTAAAGTTAATTAGCCTTCTTCATCTTACAGAAGTTGGCATAAAGCCAAAACGGCAGTGCATTTGGAAAAATTCCAGAATTTTACATTTTCTACATTTTTCTTCATCTTACAGAAGTTGGCATAAAACCAAAACGACAGTGCATTTGGAAAAATTCCAGAATTTTACATTTAGGTATAAAACCAAAACGATTTTGTTGCATATACACATTTATACACATTAAGAAATCCATATCAAATTGCTTCAAATCATTAGCTTAACATATTAAAGTTAATTAACCTTCTTCATCTTACCAAAGTTAACATAAGACCAAAACGGCAGTTCATTTTGAAAAAATTCCAGAATTTTACATTTAGGTAAAAAACCGAATTTCTTGAATGTAAACATTGAGAAATCCATATCAAGTTGCTTCAAATCATTAGCTTAACATATTAAAGTTAATTAACCTTCTTCATCTTACTCAAGTTGACATAAGACCATAACGGCAGTGCATTTGGAAAAAAATCCATAATTTTACATTTAGGTATAAAACCGATTTTCTTGCATGTACACATTGAGAAGTCCATATCAAGTTGCTTCAAATCATTAGCTTAGCATATTAAAGTTAATTAACCCTCATCATCTTTCTCAAGTTGACATAAGACTATAACGGCAGTGCATTTGGAAAAAATTCCGTTATTTTACATTTAGGTAAAAAACCGATTTTCTTGCATGTACACTTTGAGAAATCCATATCAAGTTGGTTCAAACCATTAGCTTAGCATATTAAAGTTATTTAACCCTCATCATCTTACTCAAGTTCACATAAGACCATAACGGCAGTGCATTTGGAAAAAAATCCACAATTTTACATTTAGGTATAAAACCGATTTTCTTGAATGTAAACATTGAGAAATCCATATCAAGTTGCTTCAAATCATTAGCTTAACATATTAAAGTTAATTAACCCTCATCATCTTACTCAAGTTGACATAAGACCATAACGGCAGTGCATTTGGAAAAAAATCCATAATTTTACATTTAGGTATAAAACCGATTTTCTTGCATGTACACATTGAGAAATCCATATCAAGTTGCTTTAAATCATTAGCTTAGCATATTAAAGTTAATTAACCCTCATCATCTTTCTCAAGTTGACATAAGACTATAACGGCAGTGCATTTGGAAAAAATTCCATAATTTTACATTTATGTATAAAACCGACTTTCTTGCATGTACACATTTAGAAATCCATATCAAGTTGCTTCAAATTATTAAATTCACATATTTAAGTTAATTAACTTTCTTCATCTTACTAAAGTTGATATAAAGCCATAACGGCAGTGCATTTGGAAAAATTCCACAATTTAAATTAAGGTATAAAACCGATTTTCATGCATTTAAACATTTAGCAATCTATATCGAGTTGATTCAAATCATTAGCTTCACATACTAAAGTTAATTAACCTTCGTCATCTTACAGAAGTTGGCATAAAGCGAAAACGGCAATGCATTTGGAAAAATACCAGAATTTTACATTTATGTATAAAACCGACTTTCTTGCATGCACACATTTAGCAATACATATCGAGTTGATTCAAATCATTAACGTCACATATTCAAGTTTATTAACCTTCTTCATCTTACAGAAGTTGGCAAGAAACCAAAACGTTTATCAAGTTGCTTGAAATCATTTGCTTAACATATTAAAGTTAATTAAATCATCATCTTACTCAAGTTGACATAAGACCATAACGGCAGTGCATTTCAAAAAAATCCATAACTTTTCATTAAGGTATAAAACCGATTTTCTTGCATATACACATTTAGAAATACATATCGAGTTGATTCAAATCATTAGCTTCACATATTAAAGTTAATTAGCCTTCTTCATCTTACAGAAGTTGGCATAAAACCAAAACGACAGTACATTTGGAAAAATTCCACAATTTAAATTTAGGTATAAAACCGATTTTCATGCAATTAAACATGTAGCAATCTATATCGAGTTGATTCAAATCATTAACGTCACATATTCAAGTTAATTAACCTTTGTCATCTTACAGAAGTTGGCATAAAGCCAAAACGGCAGTGCATTTGGAAAAATACCAGATATTTACATTTATATATAAAACCGACTTTCGTGCATGCACACATTTAGCAATACATATCGAGTTGATTCAAATCATTAACGTCACATATTAAAGTTAATTAGCCTTCTTCATCTTACAGAAGTTGGCAAGAAACCAAAACGTTTATCAAGTTGCTTGAAATCATTAGCTTAACATATTAAAGTTAATTAAATCATCATTTTACTCAAGTTGACATAAGACCATAACGGCAGTGCATTTCAAAAAAATCCATAATTTTTCATTTAGGTACAAAACCGATTTTCTTGCATATACACATTTAGAAATCCATATCAAGTTGTTTCAAATCATTAGCTTAACATATTAAAGTTAATTAACCTTCTTCATCTTATCAAAGTTAACATAAGACAAAAACGGCAGTGCATTTTGAAAAATATCCAGAATTTTACCTTTGGGTAAAAACTGATTTTCTTGAATGTACGCATTTAGAAATCCATATCGAGTTGCTTCAAATCATTAGCTTAACATATTAAAGTTAATTAACCCTCATCATCTGACTCAAGTTACATAAGACTATAACGGCAGTGCATTTGGAAAAAATTCCACAATTTTACAGTTAGGTATAAAACCGACTTTCTTGCATGTACATATTTAGAAATCCATATCAAGTTGCTTCAAAATATTAAATTCGAATATTAAAGTTAATCCATATCAAGTTGCTTCAAATCATAAGCTTAACATATTAAAGTTAATTAACCCTCATCATCTGACTCAAGTTGACATAAGACTATAACGGCAGTGCATTTGGAAAAAATTCCACAATTTTACATTTAGGTATAAAACCGACTTTCTTGCATGTACACATTTAGAAATCCATATCAAGTTGCTTCAAATCATTAGCTTAACATATTAAAGTTAAATAACATTCGTCATCTTACAGAAGTTGGCATAAAGCCAAAACGGCAGTGCATTTGGAAAAAATTCCAGAATTTTACATTTAGGTATAAAACCGATTTTCTTGCATATACACATTTAGAAATCCATATCAAGTTGCTTCAAATCATTAGCTTAACATATTAAAGTTAATTAACCTTCTCCATCTTACCAAAGTTAACATAAGACCAAAACGGCAGTGCATTTTGAAAAAATTCCAGAATTTTACATTTGGGTAAAAAACTGATTTTATTTAATGTACACATTGAGAAATCCATATCAAGTTGCTTGAAATCATTAGCTTAACACATTAAAGTTAATTAAATCATCATCTTACTCAAGTTGACATAAGACCATATCGGCAGTGCATTTCAAAAAATCCGTAATTTTTCATTTAGGTATAAAACCGATTTTCTTGCATATACACATTTAGCAATCCATATCGAGTTGATTCAAATCATTAACGTCACATATTCAAGTTAATTAACCTTCGTCATCTTACAGAAGTTGGCATAAAGCCAAAACGGCAGTGCATTTGGAAAAATTCCAGAATTTTACATTTAGGTATAAAACCGATTTCTTGCATATACACGTTTGGCAATATATGTTGAATGGCTTCAGATCATAAGCTTCACAGACTAAAGTTAATTAGCCTTCTTCATCTTACAGAAGTTGGCATAGAGCCATTACGGCAGTGCATTTGGGAAAATTCCACAATTTAAATTTAGGTATAAAACCGATTTTCCTGCATTTGAACATTTAGCAATCCATATCGAGTTGATTCAAATTTTTAACTTCACATATTAAAGTTAATTAACTTTCTTCATCTTACTAAAGTTGGTGTAAAGCCAAAACGGCAGTGCATTTGGAAAAATTCCAGAATTTTACATTTAGGTATAAAACCGATTTTCTTGCATATACACGTTTGGCAATATATGTTGAATGGCTTCAGATCATAAGCTTCACAGACTAAAGTTAATTAGCCTTCTTCATCTTACAGAAGTTGGCATAGAGCCATAACGGCAGTGCATTTGGGAAAATTCCACAATTTAAATTTAGGTATAAAACCGATTTTCCTGCATTTGAACATTTAGCAATCCATATCGAGTTGATTCAATTCATTAACGTCACATATTAAAGTTAATTAGCCTTCTTCATCTTACAGAAGTTGGCATAAAGCCAAAACGGCAGTGCATTTGGAAAAATTCCAGAATTTTACATTTTCTACATTTTTCTTCATCTTACAGAAGTTGGCATAAAACCAAAACGACAGTGCATTTGGAAAAATTCCAGAATTTTACATTTAGGTATAAAACCGATTTTGTTGCATATACACATTTAGAAATCCATATCAAATTGCTTCAAATCATTAGCTTAACATATTAAAGTTAATTAACATTCATTATCTTACTCAAGTTGACATAAGACCATAACGGCAGTGAATTTAGAAATAAATCCACAATGTAACATTTAGGTATAAAACCGACTTTCTTGCATATATACATTAAGAAATACATATAAAGTAGCTTCAAATCATAAGCTTAACATATAAAAGTTAATTAACCTTCTTCATCTTACTCAAGTTGACATAAGACCATAACGGCAGTGCATTTGGAAAAAAATCCATAATTTTACATTTAGGTATAAAACCGATTTTCTTGCATGTACACATTGAGAAGTCCATATCAAGTTGCTTCAAATCATTAGCTTAGCATATTAAAGTTAATTAACCCTCATCATCTTTCTCAAGTTGACATAAGACTATAACGGCAGTGCATTTGGAAAAAATTCCGTTATTTTACATTTAGGTAAAAAACCGATTTTCTTGCATGTACACTTTGAGAAATCCATATCAAGTTGGTTCAAACCATTAGCTTAGCATATTAAAGTTATTTAACCCTCATCATCTTACTCAAGTTCACATAAGACCATAACGGCAGTGCATTTGGAAAAAAATCCACAATTTTACATTTAGGTATAAAACCGATTTTCTTGAATGTAAACATTGAGAAATCCATATCAAGTTGCTTCAAATCATTAGCTTAACATATTAAAGTTAATTAACCCTCACTATCTTACTCAAGTTAACATAAGACCATAACGGCAGTGCATTTGGAAAAAATTCCATAATTTTACTTTTAGGTATAAAACCGACTTTCTTGCATGTACACATTTAGAAATCCATATCAAGTTGCTTCAAATCATTAGCTTAACATATTAAAGTTAATTAACCCTCATCATCTGACTCAAGTTGACATAAGACTATAACGGCAGTGCATTTGGAAAAAATTCCACAATTTTACATTTAGGTATAAAACCGACTTTCTTGCATGTACACATTTAGAAATCCATATCAAGTTGCTTCAAATCATTAGATTAACATATTAAAGTTAAATAACCTTCGTCATCTTACAGAAGTTGGCATAAAGCCAAAACGACAGTGCATTTGGAAAAGTTCCAGAATTTTACATTTAGGTATAAAACCGATTTTCTTGCATATACACATTTAGAAATCCATATCAAGGTGCTTCAAATCATTAGCTTAACATATTAAAGTTAATTAACCTTCTTCATCTTAATAAAGTTAACATAAGACCAAAACGGCAGTGCATTTGGAAAAATTCCACAATTTAAATTTAGGTATATAACCGATTTTCTTGCATATACATGTTTGGCAATATATGTTGAATGGCTTCAAATCATTAGCTTAACATATTAAAGTTAATTAACCTTCTTCATCTTACAGATGTTGGCATAAAGCCAAAACGGCAATGCATTTGGAAAAATTCCAGAATTTTACATTTATGTATAAAACCGACTTTCTTGCATGTACACATTTAGCAATCTAAATCGAGTTGATTCAATTCATTAACGTCACATATTAAAGTTAATTAACCTTCGTCATTATACAGAAGTTGGCATAAAGCCAAAACGGTAGTGCATTTGGAAAAATTCCAGAATTTTACATTTAGGTATAAAACCGATTTCTTGCGTATACACATTTGCCAATCCATGTTGAATGGCTCCAAATCATTATCTTCAGATATCCAAGTTAATTAACCTTCTTCATCTTACAGAAGTTGGCATAAAACCAAAACGACAGTGCATTTGGAAAAATTCCAGAATTTTACATTTAGGTATAAAACCGATTTTCTTGCATATGCACATTTAGAAATCCATATCAAGTTGCTTCAAATCATTAGCTTAACATATTACATTTAATTAACCTTCTTCATCTTACCAAAGTTAACATAAGACCAAAACGGCAGTGCATTTTGAAAAAATTCCAGACTTTCATATTTAGGTAGAAAACCGATTTTCTTGAATGTACACATTGAGAAATTCATATCAAGTTGCTTCAAATCATTAGCTTAACATATTAAAGTTAATTAACCCTCATCATCTTACTCATGTTGACATAAGACCATAACGGCAGTGCATTTCAAAAAAATCCATAATTTTACATTTAGGTATAAAACCGATTTTCTTGCATATACACATTTAGAAATCCATATCAAGTTGCTTCAAATCATTAGCTTAACATATTAAAGTTAATTAACCTTCTCCATCTTACCAAAGTTAACATAAGACCAAAACGGCAGTGCATTTTGAAAAAATTCCAGAATTTTACATTTGGGTAAAAAACTGATTTTATTTAATGTACACATTGAGAAATCCATATCAAGTTGCTTGAAATCATTAGCTTAACACATTAAAGTTAATTAAATCATCAT
>NW_024393654.1:0-11903 GCF_016617805.1 Bactrocera tryoni
TAAATTCACATATTTAAATTAATTAATCTTCTTCATATTACTGAGGTGGGCATAAAGCCAAGACGGCAGTGCATTTGAAAAGTTCCAAAATTTTACATTTAGGTATAAAACCGGCTTTCTGGCATGTACACATTTAGAAATCCATATAAAGTTTCTTCAAGTTATTAAATTCACATATTAAAGTTAACTAACCTTCTTCATCTTACTCAAGTTGACATAAGACCAAAACGGCAGTGCATTTGGAAAAAATGCACAATTTTACATTTAGGTATAAAACCGGCTTTCTTGCATGTACACATTTAGAAATCCATATCAAGTTGCTTCAAATTATTAAGTTCACATATTAAAGTTAATTAACTTTCTTCATCTTACTAAAGTTGGCATAAAGCCATAACGGCTGTCCATTTGGAAAAATTCCACATTTTTACATTTAGGTATAAAACCGACTTTCTTGCATGTATACATTTAGAAATCCATATCAAGTTACTTCAAATTATTAAATTCACATATTAAAGTAAGTTAACCCTCACCATCTTACTCAAGTTGACATAAGACCAAAACGGCAGTGCATTTAAAAAAAATTCCATAATTTTACGTTTAGGTAAAAAACCGACTTTCTTGCATGTACACATTTAGAAATGTTGCTATCAAGTTGCTTCAAATTATTAAAATCACATATTAAAGTTAATTAACGTTCTTCATCTTACAGAAGTCGCCATAAAGCCAAGACGGCAGTGCATTTGAAAAGTTCCACAATTTTACATTTAGGTATAAAACCGGCTTTCTGGCATGCACACATATACAAATCCATATCAAGTTGCTTCAAATGATTGGCTTCACATTTTAAAGTGAATTAACCATCTTCATCTTACTGAAGTTGGCATAAAGAAAATGGCAGTGCATTTGGAAAATTCCAGAATTTTAGATTTAGGTATAAAACCGACTTTCTTGCATGTACACATTTAGAAATCCATATCAAGTTGATTCAAATTATTAAATTCACATATTAAAGTTAATTAATCTTCTTCATCTTACTGAAGTTGGCATAAAGCGATAACTGCAGTGCATTTGGAAAAATTCCAGAATTTTACATTAAGGTATAAAACCGACTTTCTTGCATGTACACATTTAGAAATCCATATCAAGTTGCTCCAAATTATTAAATTTACATATTAAAGTTAATTAACTTTCTTCATCTTTCAGAAGTTGACATAAAGAAAAAACGGCAGTGCATTTGGAAAACTTCCCTAATTTTATATTTAGGTATAAAACCAATTTTCTGTGATGTACACATTTAGAAATCCATATCAGGTTGCTTCAAATCATTAGCTTAACATATTAAAGTTAATTAACCATCATCATTTTACTCAAGTTGGCATAAAGCCATAACGGCAGTGCATTTGGAAAATTTCCACAATTTTACATTTAGGTATAAAACCGACTTTCCTGCAGGTACACATTTTGAAATCCATACCAAGTTGCTTCAAATTATTAAATTCACTTATTAAAGTTAATTAACTATCTTCATCTTACTCAAGTTGACATAAAGAAAAAACGGCAGTGCATTTGGAAAACTTCCCTAATTTTATATTTAGGTATAAAACCGACTTTCTTGCATGTACAGATTTAGAAATCCATATCAAGTTGCCTCAAATCATTAAAGTCACATTTTAAAGTTAATTAACGTTCTTCATCTTACAGAAGTCGCCATAAAGCCAAGACGGCAGTGCATTTGAAAAGTTCCACAATTTTACATTTAGGTATAAAACCGGCTTTCTGGCATGCACACATTTAGAAATCCATATAAAGTTTCTTCAAGTTATTAAATTCACATATTAAAGTTAATTAACCTTCTTCATCTTACTCAAGTTGACATAAGACCATAACGGCAGTGCATTTGGAAAAAATCCACAATTTTACATTTAGGTATAAAACCGGCTTTCTTGCATGTACACATTTAGAAATCCATAACAAGTTGCTTCAAATTATTAAATTCACATATTAAAGGTTATTAACTTTCTTCATCTTACAGAAGTTGGCATAAAGCCAAAACGGCCGTGCATTTGGAAAAAATCCACAATTCTACATTTAGGTATAAAACCGATTTTCTGGCATGCACACATATACAAATCCATATCAAGTTTCTTCAAATGATTGGCATCACATTTTAAAGTGAATTAACCATCTTCATCTTACTGAAGTTGGCATAAAGAAAATGGCAGTGCATTTGGAAAACTTCCCTAATTTTAGATTTAGGTATAAAACCGACTTTCTTGCATGTACACATTTAGAAATCCATATCAAGTTGATTCAAATTATTAAATTCACATATTAAAGTTAATTAATCTTCTTCATCTTACTGAAGTTGGCATAAAGCCAAGACGGCTGTGCATTTGGAAAAATTCCACAATTTTAAATTTAGGTATAAAACCAATTTTCTGTGATGTACACATTTAGAAATCCATATCAGGTTGCGTCAAATCATTAGCTTAACATATTAAAGTTAATTAACCATCATCATTTTACTCAAGTTGGCATAAAGCCATAACGGCAGTGCATTTGGAAAATTTCCACAATTTTACATTTAGGTACAAAACCGACTTTCCTGCAGGTACACATTTTGAAATCCATACCAAGTTGCTTCAAATTATTAAATTCACTTATTAAAGTTAATTAACTATCTTCATCTTACTCAAGTTGACATAAAGAAAAAACAGCAGTGCATTTGGAAAATTCCACAGTTTTACATTTAGGTGTAAAACCGACTTTTTTGAATGTACACGTTAAGAAATCCATATCAAGTTGCTTCAAATCATTAGCTTCACATATTAAAGTTAATTAACTTTCTTCATCTTACTCAAGTTGACATAAAGCCAAACGCAGTGCATTTGGAAAAAACTCCATAATTTTATATTTAGGTATAAGACCGACTTTCTTGCATGTACACATTTAGAAATCCATATCAAGTTGCTTCAAATTATTAAATTCACATATTAAAGTTAATTAATCTTCTTCATCTTACTGAAGTTGGCATAAAGCCAAGACGGCTGTGCATTTGGAAAATTCCACAATTTTACATTTGGGTATTAAATCGACTTTCTTGCACGTACACACTTAGAAATCCATATCAAGTTGGTTCAAATTACTAAATTCACTTATTAAACTTAATTAACATTCTTCATATTACTAAAGTTGGCATAAAGCCATAACGGCAGTGCATTTGCAAAAATTCCATAATTTTACATTTAGGTATAAGACCGACTTTCTTGCATGTACACATTTAAAATCCATATCAAGTTGCTTCAAATTATTAAATACACATATTAAAGTTAATTAACTTTCTTCATCCTACTAAAGTTGGCATAAAGCCATAACGGCAGTGCATTTGGAAAAATTCCACAATTTCACATTTAGGTATAAAAGCGACTTTCTTGCATGTACACATTTAGAAATCCATATCAATTTGCTTCAAATCATTAGCTTAACATATTAAAGTTAATTAACTTCTTCATCTTACTGAATTTTGCATAAAGCCAAAACAGCAGTGCATTTGGAAAAATTCCACAATTTTACATTTAGGTATAAAACCGACTTTCTTGCATGTACACATTTAGAAATCCAAATCAAGTTGCTTCAAATTATTTAATTCACATATTAAAGTTAATTAACTTTCTTCATCTTACTAAAGTTGGCATAAAGCCATAACGGCTGTGCATTTGGAAAAATTCCACAATTTTACATTTAGGTATAAAACCGATTTTCTGGCATGTACACATTTATAAACCCATATCAAGTTGCTTCAAATCATTAGCTGCACATATTAAATTTAATTAACTTTTTTCATCTTACTAAAGTTGACAGAAGGCCATAACGGCAGTGCATTTGGAAAAATTCCATAATTTTACATTTAGGTATAAGACCGACTTTCTTGCATGTACACATTTAGAAATCCATATCAAGTAGCTTCAAATTATTAAATTCACATATTAAAGTTAATTAACTTTCTTCATCCTACTAAAGTTGGCATAAAGCCATAACGGCAGTGCATTTGGAAAAATTCCACAATTTCACATTTAGGTATAAAAGCGACTTTCTTGCATGTACACATTTAGAAATCCATATCAATTTGCTTCAAATCATTAGCTTAACATATTAAAGATATATAACCTTCGTCATCTTAGAGAAGTTGGCATAAAGCCAAAACGGCAGTGCATTTGGAAAAATTCCACATATTTACATTTAGGTATAAAACCGACTTTCTTGCATGTAAATATTTAGAAATCCATATCAAGTTGCTTCAAATCTTTAGCTTCACATACTAAAGTTAATTAACTTTCTTCATCTAACAAAAGTGGGCATAAAGCCATAACGGCAGTGCATTTGGAAAAATTTCTCAATTTTACATTTAGGTATACAACCGATTTTCTGGCATGTACACATTTATAAACCCATATCAAGTTGCTTCAAATTATTAATTTCACATATTAAAGTTAATTAACTTTCTTCATCTTACAGATGTTGGCATAAAGCCAAAACGGCAGTGCATTTGGAAAAATTCCACAATTTTACATTTAGGTATAAAACCGACTTTCTTGCATGCACACATTTAGAAATCCATATTAAGTTACCTCAAATCATTAGCTTAACATATTAAAGTTAATTAACCCTCACCATCTTACTCAAGTTGACATAAGACCATAACGGCAGTGCATTTGGAAAATTCCAGAATTTTACATTTAGGTATAAAACCGACTTTCTTGAATGCACACATTTAGAAATCCACATCAAGTTACCACAAATCATTAGCTTAACATATTAAAGTTAATTAACCCTCACCATCTGACTCAAGTTGACATAATACCATAACGGCAGTGCATTTGGAAAATTCCAGAATTTTACATTTAGGTATAAATCCGACTTTCTTGTATCTACACATTTCGAAATCCATATCAAGTTGCTTCAAGTTCATAAATTCACATATTTAAATTAATTAATCTTCTTCATATTACTGAGGTGGGCATAAAGCCAAGACGGCAGTGCATTTGAAAAGTTCCACAATTTTACATTTAGGTATAAAACCGGCTTTCTGGCATGTACACATTTAGAAATCCATATAAAGTTTCTTCAAGTTATTAAATTCACATATTAAAGTTAATTAACCTTCTTCATCTTACTCAAGTTGACATAAGACCATAACGGCAGTGCATTTGGAAAAAAACCACAATTTTACATTTAGGCATAAAACCGATTTTCTGGCATGTACACATTTATAAACCCATATCAAGTTGCTTCAAATCATTAGCTGCACATATTAAATTTAATTAACTTTTTTCATCTTACTAAAGTTGACAGAAGGCCATAACGGCAGTGCATTTGGAAAAATTCCATAATTTTACATTTAGGTATAAGACCGACTTTCTTGCATGTACACATTTAGAAATCCATATCAGGTTGCTTCAAATTATTAAATTCACATATTAAAGTTAATTAACTTTCTTCATCCTACTAAAGTTGGCATAAAGCCATAACGGCAGTGCATTTGGAAAAATTCCACAATTTCACATTTAGTTATAAAACAGATTTTCCTGCATTTAAACATTCAGCAATCCATATCGAGTTGACTGAAATCATTAACGTCGCATATTCAAGGTAATTAACCTTCGTCATCTTAGAGAATTATGCATAAAGCCAAAATGGCAGTGCATTTGGAAAAATTCCACAATTTTCACATTTAGGTATAAAACCAACTTTCTTGCATGTACAAATTTAGAAATCCTATCAAGTTACCACAAATCATTAGCTTAACATATTAAAGTTAATTAACTTTCTTCATCTAACAAAAGTTGGCATAATGCCATAACGGCAGTGCATTTGGAAAAATTCCTCAATTTTACATTTAGGTATACAACCGATTTTCTGGCATGTACACATTTATAAACCCATATCAAGTTGCTTCAAATTATTAATTTCACATATTAAAGTTAATTAACTTTCTTCATCTTACAGATGTTGGCATAAAGCCAAAACGGCAGTGCATTTGGAAAAATTCCACAATTTTACATTTAGGTATAAAACCGACTTTCTTGCATGCACACATTTAGAAATCCATATTAAGTTACCTCAAATCATTAGCTTAACATATTAAAGTTAATTAACCCTCACCATCTTACTCAAGTTGACATAAGACCATAACGGCAGTGCATTTGGAAAATTCCAGAATTTTACATTTAGGTATAAAACCGACTTTCTTGAATGCACACATTTAGAAATCCACATCAAGTTACCACAAATCATTAGCTTAACATATTAAAGTTAATTAACCCTCACCATCTGACTCAAGTTGACATAATACCATAACGGCAGTGCATTTGGAAAATTCCAGAATTTTACATTTAGGTATAAATCCGACTTTCTTGTATCTACACATTTCGAAATCCATATCAAGTTAACTCAAATCATTAGCTTAACATATTAAAGTTAATTAACCCTCACCATCTGACTCAAGTTGACATAAGACCATAGCGGCATTGCATTTGGACAAAATCCACAATTTTACATTTAGGTATAAAACCGGCTTTATTGCATGTACACATTTTGAAATCCATATCAAGTTGCTTCAAATTATTAAATTAACATATTAAAGTTTATTAATCTTCTTCATCTTACTGAAGTTGGCATAAAGCCAAAACGGCAGTGCATTTGGAAACTTCCATAATTTTACATTTAGGTATAAAACCGATGTTCTTGCATGTACACATTTAGAAATCCATATCAGGTTAACTCAAATCATTAGCTTAACATAGAAAACCATATCAAGTTGCTTCAAATTATTAAATTAGCATATTAAAGTTAATTAATCTTCTTCATCTTACTGAAGATGGCATAAAGCCAACGGCAGTGCATTTGGAAAATTCCAGAATTTTACATTTAGGTATAAAGCCGACTTTCTTGCATGTACACATTTAGAAATCCATATCAAGTTGCTTCAAGTTCATAAATTCACATATTAAAATTAATTAATCTTCTTCAAATTACTGAGGTGGGCATAAAGCCAAGACGGCAGTGCATTTGAAAAGTTCCACAATTTTACATTTAGGTATAAAACCGGCTTTCTGGCATGTACACATTTAGAAATCCATATAAAGTTTCTTCAAGTTATTAAATTCACATATTAAAGTTAATTAACCTTCTTCATCTTACTCAAGTTGACATAAGACCATAACGGCAGTGCATTTGGAAAAAAACCACAATTTTACATTTAGGTATAAAACCGGCTTTTTTGCATGTACACATTTAGAAATCCATATCAAGTTGCTTCAAATTATTAAGTTCACATATTAAAGTTAATTAACTTTCTTCATCTTACTAAAGTTGGCATAAAGCCATAACGGCTGTGCATTCGGAAAAATTCCACATTTTTACATTTAGGTATAAAACCGACTTTCTTGCACGTATACATTTAGAAATCCATATCAAGTTACTTCAAATTATTAAATTCACATATTAAAGTAAGTTAACCCTCACCATCTTACTCAAGTTGACATAAGACCATAACGGCAGTGCATTTGAAAAAATTCCATAATTTTACGTTTAGGTAAAAAACCGACTTTCTTGCATGTACACATTTAGAAATCCATATCAAGTTGCTTCTCATTATTAAATTCACATATTAAAAATAATTAAACCTCACCATCTTACTCAAGTTGACAAAAGACCATAACCGCAGTGCATTTGGAAAAAATTCCATAATTTTCCATTTAGGTATAAAACCGACTTTCTTGCATGTACACATTTAGAAATCCATATCAAGTTGCTTCAAACTATTAAATTCACATATTAAAGTTAATTAATCTTTTTCATCTTAATGAAGTTGGCATAAAGCCAAGACGGCAATGCATATGGAAAATTCCAGAATTTTACATTTAGGTATTAAATCGAGTTTCTTGCACGTACACACTTAGAAATCCATATCAAGTTGGTTCAAATTATTAAATTCACTTATTAATTTTAATTAACATTCTTCATCTTACTAAAGTTGGCATAAAGCCATAACGGCAGTGCATTTGCAAAAATTCCATAATTTTACATTTAGGTATAAGACCGACTTTCTTGCATGTACACATTTAGAAATCCATATCAAGTTGCTTCAAATTATTAAATTCACATATTAAAGTTAATTAACTTTCTTCTTCTTACTAAAGTTGGCATAAAGCCATAACGGCAGTGCATTTGGAAAAATTCCACGATTTCACATTTAGGTATAAAACCGACTTTCTTGCATGCACACATTTAGAAATTCAATTTAATTCAAATTTATAAATTCACATATTTAAATTATTTAATCTTCTTCATATTACTGAGGTGGGCATAAAGCCAAGACGGCAGTGCATTTGGAAAAATTCCACAATTTTACATTTAGGTATAAGCCCAATTTTCTGGGATATAAACATTTAGAAAGCCATATCAGGTTGCTTAAAATCATTAGCTTAACATATTAAAGTTAAATAAGCATCATCATTTTACTCAAGTTGGCATAAAGCAATAACGGCAGTGCATTTGGAAAAATTCCACAATTTTACATTTAGGTATAAAAGCGACTATCTTGCATGTACACATTTAGAAATCCATATCAAGTTGCTTCAAATCATTAAATTCACATATTAAAGTTAAATAACTTTCTTCATCTTACAGAAGTTGGCATTAAGCCAAAACGGCAGTGAATTTGGAAAAATTCCACAATTTTACATTTAGGTATAAAACCGGCCTTCTTTCATGTACACATTTAGAAATCCATATCAAGTTTCTTTGAATTCTTAAATTCAATTTTTAAAGTTAATTAACTTTCTTCATCTTACAGAAGTTGGCATTAAGCCAAAACGGCAGTGAATTTTGAAAAATTTCACAATTTTACATTTAGGTATAAAACCGATTTTGTGGCATGTACACATTTAGAAATCCATATCAGGTTGCTTCAAATCATTGGCTTCACATTTTAAAGTGAATAAATCTTCTTCATCTTACTAAAGTTGGCATTAAGAAAATGGCAGTACATTTGGAAAATTCCAGAATTTTAGATTTAGGTATAAAGCCGACATTTTTGCATGTACACATTTAGAAATCCATACCAAGTTACCTCAAACAATTAGCTTCACATATTAAAGTAAATTTACCCTCACCATCTTATTCAAGTTAACATAAGACCACAACGGCAGTACATTTGGAAAAAATTCCTAATTTTACATTTAGGTATAAAACCGATTTTCTTGCATGTGCAGATTTAGAAATCCATATCAAGTAGCTTTAAATTATTAAATTCTGATATAAAAGTTAATTAATCTTCTTCATCTTACTGAAGTTGGCAAAAAGCGATAACAGCAGTGCATTTGGAGAAATTCCAGAATTTTACATTTGGGTATAAAACCGAGTTTCTTGCATGTACACATTTAGAAATCCATATCAGTTTGCTTCAAATCATTAAATTCACATAGTAAAGTTAATTAACTTTTTCATCTTACAGAAGTTGGCATAAAGCCAAAACGACAGTGCATTTGGAAAAATTCCACAACTTTACATTTAGGTATAAACCGATTTTCTGGCATGTACACATTAAGAAATCCATATCAATTTGCTTCAAATCATTAAATTCCCATATTAAAGTTAATTAACTTTCTTCATCTTACAGAAGTTTGCATAACGGCAGTGCATTTGGAAAAAATCCACAATTTTACATTTAGGTATAAAACCGGCTTTCTTGCATGTACACATTTAGAAATCCATATCAAGTTGGTTCAAATTATTAAGTTCACATACTAAAGTTAATTAACTTTCTTCATCTTACTAAAGTTGGCATAAAGCCATAACGGCAGTGCATTTGGAAAAATTCCACATTTTTACATTTAGGTATAAAACCGACTTTCTTGCATGTACACATTTAGAAATCCATATCAAGTTACTTCAAATTATTAAATTCACATATTTAAGTTAATTAACCCTCACCATCTTACTCAAGTTGACATAAGACCATAACGGCAGTGCATTTGAAAAAAATTCCATAATTTTACATTTAGGTATAAAACCGACTTTCTTGCATGTAAATATTTAGAAATCCATATCAAGTTGCTTCAAATCTTTAGCTTCACATATTAAAGTTAATTAACTTTCTTCATCTTACAGAAGTTGGCATAACGGCAGTGCATTTGGAAAAAATCCACAATTTTACATTTAGGTATAAAACCGGCTTTCTTGCATGTACACACTTAGAAATCCATATCAAGTTGGTTCAAATTATTAAATTCACTTATTAAACTTAATTAACATTCTTCATCTTACTAAAGTTGGCATAAAGCCATAACGGCAGTGCATTTGCAAAAATTCCATAATTTTACATTTAGGTATAAGACCGACTTTCTTGCATGTACACATTTACAAATCCATATCAAGTTGCTTCAAATTATTAAATTCACATATTAAAGTTAATTAACTTTCTTCATCCAACTAAAGTTGGCATAAAGCCATAACGGCAGTGCATTTGGAAAAATTCCACAATTTCACATTTAGGTATAAAAGCGAATTTCTTGCATGTACACATTTAGAAATCCATATCAATTTGCTTCAAATCATTAGCTTAACATATTAAAGATATATAACCTTCGTCATCTTAGAGAAGTTGGCATAAAGCCAATACGGCAGTGCATTTGGAAAAATTCCACATATTTACATTTAGGTATAAAACCGACTTTCTTGCATGTAAATATTTAGAAATCCATATCAAGTTGCTTCAAATCTTTAGCTTCACATATTAAAGTTAATTAACTTTCTTCATCTAACAAAAGTGGGCATAAAGCCATAACGGCAGTGCATTTGGAAAAATTTCTCAATTTTACATTTAGGTATACAACCGATTTTCTGGCATGTACACATTTATAAACCCATATCAAGTTGCTTCAAATCATTAGCTGCACATATTAAATTTAATTAACTTTTTTCATCTTACTGAAGTTGACAGAAGGCCATAACGGCAGTGCATTTGGAAAAATTCCACAGTTTTACATTTAGGTATAAAACCGGCTTTCTTGCATGTACATATTTAGAAATCCATATTAAGTTACCTCAAAACATTATCTTAACATATTAAAGTTAATTAGTCTTCTTCATATTACTGAAGTTGGCATAATACCATAACGGCAGTGCATTTGGAAAATTCCAGAATTTTACATTTAGGTTTAAAACCGACTTTCTTGAATGCACACATTTAGAAATCCACATCAAGTTACCACAAATCATTAGCTTAACATATTAAAGTTAATTAACCCTCACCATCTGACTCAAGTTGACATAATACCATAACGGCAGTGCATTTGGAAAATTCCAGAATTTTACATTTAGGTATAAATCCGACTTTCTTGTATCTACACATTTCGAAATCCATATCAAGTTAACTCAAATCATTAGCTTAACATATTAAAGTTAATTAACCCTCACCATCTGACTCAAGTTGACATAAGACCATAGCGGCATTGCATTTGGAAATAATCCACAATTTTACATTTAGGTATAAAACCGGCTTTATTGCATGTACACATTTTGAAATCCATATCAAGTTGCTTCAAATTATTAAATTAACATATTAAAGTTTATTAATCTTCTTCATCTTACTGAAGTTGGCATAAAGCCAAAACGGCAGTGCATTTGGAAACTTCCATAATTTTACATTTAGGTATAAAACCGATGTTCTTGCATGTACACATTTAGAAATCCATATCAGGTTAACTCAAATCATTAGCTTAACATAGAAAACCATATCAAGTTGCTTCAAATTATTAAATTAGCATATTAAAGTTAATTAATCTTCTTCATCTTACTGAAGATGGCATAAAGCCAACGGCAGTGCATTTGGAAAATTC
>NW_024393655.1:0-50676 GCF_016617805.1 Bactrocera tryoni
AAAATTGTGGAATTTTTCCAAACGCACTACCCTTATGGCTTTATGCCAACTTTAATAAGATGAAGAAAGTTAATTAACTTTAATATGTGAAGCAACTTGATATGGCTTTTTAAATGTGTACATGCAAGAAAGTCGGTTTTATACCTAAATGTAAAATTGTAGAATTTTTCCAAACGCACTACCCTTATGGCTTTATGCGAACTTTAGTAAGATGAAGAAAGTTAATTAACTTTAATATGTGAAGCTAACGATTTGGAGCAACTTGATATGGCTTTCTAAATGTGTACATGCCAGAAAATCGGTTTTATAACTAAATGTAAAATTGTGGAATTTTTCCAAATGCTGTGCCGTTTTTGCTTTATGCCAACTTTAATAAGATGAAGAAAGTTAATTAACTTTAATATGTTAAGCTAATGATTTGAGGTAACTTGATATGGATTTATAAATATGTTCATGCCAGAAAATCGGTTTTATACCTAAATGTAAAATTTTGGAATTTTCCCAAATGCACTGCCGTTTTTGCTTTATGCGAACTTCTGTAAGATGACGAAGGTTAATTAACTTTGATATGTTAAGCTAATGATTTGACGCAACTTGTTATGGATTGCTAAATGCAGGAAAATCGGTTTTATACCTAAATGTAAAATTGTGGAACTTTTCCACATGCACTGCCGTTATGGCTTTATGCCAACATTAGTAAGATTTTATACGAAATGTAAAATTTCGGAATTTTTCCAAATGCTCTGCCGTTATGGCTTTATGCCAACTTTAGTAAGATGAAGAAAGTTAATTAACTTTAATATGAGAATTTAATAATTTGAATAAACTTGATATGGGTTTTTAAATGTGTACATGCAAGAAAGTCGGTTTTATACCTAAATGTAAAATTGTGGAATTTTTCCAAACGCACTATCCTGATGGCTTTATGCCAACTTTAATAAGATGAAGAAAGTTAATTAACTTTAATATGTTAAGCTAATGATTTGAGGTAACTTGATATGGATTTATAAATGTGTATATGCAAGAAAATCGGTTTTATACCTAAATGTAAAATTGTGGAATTTTTCCAAACACACTACCCTTATGGCTTTATGCCAACTTTAGTAAGATTAAGAAAGCAAATTAACTTTAATATGTGAAGCTAATGATTTGAAGCAACTTGATAAGGATTTCTAAATGTGTTCATACCAGAAAATCGGTTTTATAACTAAATGTAAAATAGTGGAAATTTTCCAAATGCACTGCCGTTATGGTTTTATGCCAACATTAGTAAGATTTTATACGAAATGTAAAATTTCGGAATTTTTCCAAATGCTCTGCCGTTATGGCTTTATGCCAACTTTAGTAAGATGAAGAAAGTTAATTAACTTTAATATGAGAATTTAATAATTTGAATAAACTTGATATGGATTTTTAAATGTGTACATGCAAGAAAGTCGGTTTTATACCTAAATGTAAAATTGTGGAATTTTTCCAAACGCACTACCCTGATGGCTTTATGCCAACTTCAGTAAGATGAAGAAAGTTAATTAACTTTAATATGTGAAGCTAATGATTTGAATCAACTTGATATGGATTTCTAAATGTGTACGTGCCAGAAAATCAGTTTTATAACTAAATGTAAAATTGTGGAATTTTTCCAAATGCACGGCCGTTTTTGCTTTATGCCAACTTTAGTATGATGAAGAAAGTTCATTATCTTTAATATGTGAATTTAATAATTTGAAGCAACTTGATATGGATTTCTAAATGTGTGCATGCAAAAAAGTCGGTTTTATACCTAAATGTAAAATTATGGAATTTTTTCCAAATGCACTGCCGTTATGGTCTTATGTCAACTAGAGTAAGATGGTGAGGGTTAGTTAACTTTAATATGTTAAGTTAGTGATTTGAAGTAACTTTATATGGATTTCTAAATGTGTACATGCAAGAAAGTCAGTTTTCTACCTAAATGTAAAATTGTGGAATTTTTCCAAGCGCACTACCTTTTTGGCTTTATGCCAACTTTAGTAAAAGGAAAAAAGTTAATTAACTTTAATATGTGAATTTAATAATTTGAGACAACTTGATATGGATTTTTAATGTGTAAATGCACGCAACTCGGTTTTATACCCAAATGTAAAATTGTGGAATTTTTTCCAAATGCACAGCCGTTATGGTCTTATGTGAACTTGAGTAAGATGGTGAGGGTTAATTAATTAACAATAAAATGTGAAGCTAATGATTTGAAGCAACTTGATATGGATTTCGAAATGTGTACATGCAGAATATCGGTTTTATATCTAAATGTAAAATTGTGGAATTTTTCCAAATGCACTACTGTTATGGCTTTGTACCAACTTAAGTAAGATGAAAAAAGTTAATTAACTTTAATATGAGAATTTAATAATTTGAATAAAATTGATATGGGTTTTAAAATGTGTACATGCAAGAAAGTCGGTTTTATACCTAAATGTAAAATTGTGGAATTTTTCCAAACGCACTACCCTGATGGCTTTATGCCAAATTTAATAAGATGAAGAAAGTTAATTAACTTTAATATGTTAAGCTAATGATTTGAGGTGACTTGATATGGATTTGTAAATATGTTCATGCCAGAAAATCGGTTTAATACCTAAATGTAAAATTTTGGAATTTTTCCAAATGCACTGCCGTTTTTGCTTTATGCGAACTTCTGTAAGATGACGAAGGTTAATTAACTTTGATATGTTAAGCTAATGATTTGAAGCAACTTGTTATGGATTGCTAAATGCAGGAAAATCGGTTTTATACCTAAATGTAAAATTGTGGAACTTTTCCACATGCACTGCCGTTATGGCTTTATGCCAACATTAGAAAGATTTTATACGAAATGTAAAATATCGGAATTTTTCCAAGCGCACTACCTTTATGTAAGATGAAGAAAGTTAATTAACTTTAATATGAGAATTTAATAATTTGAATAAACTTGATATGGGTTTTTAAATGTGTACATGCAAGAAAGTCGGTTTTATACCTAAATGTAAAATTGTGGAATTTTTCCAAACGCACTACCCTGATGGCTTTATGCCAACTTCAGTAAGATGAAGAAAGTTAATTAACTTAAATATGTTAAGCTTATGACTTGAGGTAACCTGATATGGATTTATAAATGTGTATATGCAATAAAATCGGTTTTATACCTAAATGTAAAATTGTGGAATTTTTCCAAACGCACTACCCTTATGGCTTTTTGCCAACTTTAGTAAAGTTAAGAAAGCAAATTGACTTTAATATGTGAAGCTAATGATTTGAAGCAACTTGGTAAGGATTTCTAAATGTGTTCATACCAGAAAATCGGTTTATAACTAAATGTAAAATAGTGGAATTTTTCCAAATGCACTGCCGTTATGGTTTTATGCCAACTTTAGTATGATGAAGAAAGTTCATTAGCTTTAATATGTGAATTTAATAATTTGAAGCAACTTGATATGGGTTTTTAAATATGTGCATGCAAAAAAGTCGGTTTTATACCTAAATGTAAAATTATGGAATTTTCCCAATTGCACTGCCGTTATGGTCTTATGTTAACTTGAGTAAGATGGTGAGGGTTAAGTAATTAACTTTAATATGTAAATTTAATAATTTGAAACAACTTGATATAGATTTCTAAATGTGTACATGCACGAAAGTCGGTTTTATACCTAAATGTAAAATTGTGGAATTTTTCCAAACGCACTACCCTTATGGCTTTATGCACACTTTAGTAAGATGAAGAAAGTTAATTAACTTTAATATGTTAAGCTAATGATTTGAAGCAACTTGATAAGGATTTCTTAATGTGTTCATGCCAGAAAATCGGTTTTATAACTAAATGTAAAATTGTGGAATTTTTACCAAATGCACTGCCGGTTTGGCTTTATGCCAACTTGAGTAAGATGGTGAGGGTAAATTTACTTTAATATGTTAAGCTAATGATTTGAAGCAACTTGAAATGGATTTCTAGATGTGTTCATGCCAGAAAATCGGTATTATAACTAAATGTAAAATTGTGGAATTTTTCCAAATGCACTACCGTTATGGCTTTATGCCAACTTTAGTAAGATGAAGAAAGTAAATTTACTTTAATATGTGAAGCTAATGATTTGAATCAACTTGATATGGATTTCTAAATGTGTACATGCCAAAAAATCAGTTTTATAACTAAATGTAAAATTGTGGAATTTTTCCAAATGCACTGCCGTTATGGTCTTATGTCAACTTGAGTAAGATGGTGAGGTTTAATTAACTTTATAATGTTAAGCTCATGATTTGAAGCAACTTGATATGGATTTCTAAATGTGTGCATGCAAGAAAGTCGGTTTTATACCTAAATGTAAATTATGGAATTTTTTCCATATGCACTGCCGTTATGGTCTTATGTCAACTTGAGTAAGATGGTGAGGGTTAATTAATTAACTTTAATATGTGAAGCTATTGATTTGAAGCAACTTGATATGGATTTCGAAATATGTACATGCAGAATATCGGTTTTATATCTAAATGTAAAATTGTGGAATTTTTCCAAATGTACTACTGTTATGGCTTTATACCAACATTAGTAAGATGAAAAATGTTAATTAACTTTAATATGTGAAGATAATGATTTGAAGCAACTTGATATGGATTTCTAAATGTGTACATGACAGAAAATCGGTTTTATGACTAAATGTAAAATTGTGGAATTTTTCCAAAAGCACTGCCGTTATGGCTTTATGCCAACTTTAAGATGAAGAAAGTTAATTAACTTTAATATGTGAAGCTAATGATTTTAAGCAACCTGGTATGGATTTCTAAATGTGTACATGCCAGAAAATTGGTTTTATACCTAAATGTAAAATTGTGGAATTTTTCGAAATGCACTGCCGTTGTGGCCTTATGTCAACTTGAGAAAGATGGTGAGGGTTAATTAACTTTAATAGTATGTTAAGCTAATGCTTTGAAGCAACTTGATAAGGATTTCTAAGTGTGTACATGCAAGAAAGTCGGGTGTATACCTAAATGTAAAATTGGGGAATTTTTTCCAAATGCACTGCCGTTTTGGCTTTATGCCAACTTGAGTAAGATGGTGAGGGTAAGTTTACTTTAATATGTTAAGTTAATGATTTGAGGCAACTTGATATGGATTTTTAAATGTAGGAAAATCGCTTTTGTACCTAAGTGTAAAATTATGGAATTTTTCCAAATGCTGTGCCGTTATGGTCTTATGTCAACTTGAGTAAGATGGTGCGGGTTAATTAGCTTTAATATGTTAAGCTAATGATTTAAAGCAACTTGATATGGATTTCTAAATGTGTACATGCCAGAAAATCGGTTTTATAACTAAATGTAAAATTGTGGAATTTTTCCAAACGCACCACCCTTATGGCTTTATGCGATGTTTAGTAAGATGAAGAAAGTCATTTAAATTTAATATGTGAAGCTAGTGATTTGGAGCAACTTGGTATGGATTTCTAAATGTGTACATGCCAGAAAATCGGTTTTATAACTAAATGTAAAATTGTGGAATTTTTACAAATGCAATGTCGTTATGGCTTTATGCCAAATTTAGTAAGATGAAGAAAGTTAATTAACTTTAATATGTGAATTTAATAATTTGAAGCAACTTGATATGTATTTCTAAATGTGTACATGCAAGAAAGTCGGTTTTATACCTAAATGTAAAATTGTGGAATTTTTCCAAACGCACCACCCTTATGGCTTTATGCCAAATTTAGTAAGATGAAGAAAGTTAATTAACTTTAATATGTGAATTTAATAATTTGAAGCAACTTGATAAGGATTTCTAAATGTGTACATGACAGAAAATCGGTTTTATGACTAAATGTAAAATTGTGGAATTTTTACAAATGCACTGCCATTATGGTTTTATGCCAACTTCAGTAAGATGAAGAATATTAATTAACCTTAGTATGTTAATTTAATTATTTGTAGCAACTTGATGTGGATTTCTAAATGTGTACATGCAAGAAAGTCGGTTCTATACCTAAATGTAAAATTGTGGAATTTTTTCGAAATGCACTGCCGTTATGGCCTTATGTCAACTTGAGAAAGATGGTGAGGGTTAATTAACTTTAATATGTTAAGCTAATGATTTGAAGCAACTTGATATGGATTTCTAAGTGTGTACATGCAAGAAAGTCGGGTGTATACCTAAATGTAAAATTGTGGAATTTTCCTAAATGCACTACCGTTTTTGCTTTATGCGAACTTTAATAAGATGAAGAAAGTTAGTTAACTTTAATATGTGAAGCTAATGATTTGGAGCAACTTGGTATGGATTTCTAAATGTGTACATGCCAGAAAATCAGTTTTTTAACTAAATGTAAAATTGTGGAATTTTTCCAAATGCACTGCCGTTATGGTCTTATGTCAACTTGAGTAAGATGGTGAGGGTTAAATAACTTTAATATGTTAAGCTAATGATTTGAAGCAACTTGATATAGATTTTCAAGTGTGTACATGCAAGAAAGTCGGTTTTATACCTAAATGTAAAATTATGGAATTTTTTCCAAATGCACTGCCGTTATGGCCTTATGTCATATTGAGAAAGATGGTGAGGGTTAATTAACTTTAATATGTTAAGCTAATGATTTGAAGCAACTTGATATGGATTTCTAAGTGTGTACATGCAAGAAAGTCGGGTGTATACCTAAATGTAAAATTGTGGAATTTTTCAAAATGCACTACCGTTTTTGCTTTATGCGAACTTTAATAAGATGAAGAAAGTTAATTAACTTTAATGTGTGAAGCTAATGATTTGAAGCAACTTGATATGGATTTCTAAATGTTTAAATGTAGGAAAATCGGTTTTATACCTAAATGTAAAATTTTGGAATTTTTCCAAATGCTGTGCCGTTATGGCTTTATGCCAACTTTAGTAAGATGAAGAAAGTTAATTAACTTTAATATGTGAAGCTAATAATTTGAAGCCACTTGATATGGATTTCTAAATGTGTACATGCAAGAAAGTCGGTTTTATACCTAAATGTAAAATTGTGGAATTTTTCCAAACGCACTACCCTTATGGCTTTATGCGAACTTTAGTAAGATGAAGGAAGTAAATGTAAAATTGTGGAATTTTTCCAAATGCAATGCCGTTATGGCCTTATGCCAACTTTAGTAAGATGAAGAAAGTTAATTAACTTTAATATGTGAAGCTAATAATTTAATCAACTTGATATGGATTTCTAAATTTGTACATTCCAGAAAATCAGTTTTATAACTAAATGTAAAATTGTGGAATTTTTCCAAATGCTGTGCCGTTATGGCTTTATGCCAACTTTAGTAAGATGAAGAAAGTTAATTAACTTTAATATGTGAAGCTAATAATTTGAAGTCACTTGATATGGATTTCTAAATGTGTACATGCAAGAAAATCGGTTTATACCTATATGTAAGATTGTGGAATTTTTCGAAATGCACTGCCGTTTTGGCTTTATGCCAACTTTAGTAAGATGAAGAAAGTTAATTAACTTTAATATGTGAAGCTAATGATTTGGAGCAACTTGTTATGGATTTCTAAATGTGTACATGCAAGAAAATCGGTTTATACCTATATGTAAGACTGTGGAATTTTTCGAAATGCACTGCCGTTATGGTCTTATGTCAACTTGAGTAAGATGGTGAGGGTTAATTACCTTTAATATGTTAAGTTAATGATTTGAGGCAACATTATATGGATTTCTAAATGTGCACATGCAAGAAAGTCGGTTTTATACCTAAATGTAAAATTGTGGAATTTTTCCAAATGTACTGCCGTTATGGTCTTATGCCAACTTTAGTAAGATGAAGAAAGTTAATTAACTTTAATATGTGAAGCTAATAATTTAATCAACTTGATATGGATTTCTAAATGTGTACATTCCAGAAAATCAGTTTTATAACTAAATGTAAAATTGTGGAATTTTTCCAAATGCTGTGCCGTTATGGCTTTATGCCAACTTTAGTAAGATGAAGAAAGTTAATTAACTTTAATATGTGAAGCTAATAATTTGAAGCCACTTGATATGGATTTCTAAATGTGTACATGCAAGAAGATCGATTTTATACCTAAATGTGAAATTGTGTCATTTTTCCAAATGCAATGCCGTTATGGCCTTATGCCAACTTTAGTAAGATGAAGAAAGTTAATTAACTTTAATATGTGAAGCTAATGATTTCAATCAACTTGATATGGATTTCTAAATGTGTACATTCCAGAAAATCAGTTTTATAACTAAATGTAAAATTGTGGAATTTTTTCTAAATGCTGTGCCGTTATGGCTTTATGCCAACTTTAGTAAGATGAAGAAAGTTAATTAACTTTAATATGTGAATTTAATAATTTGAAGCAACTTGATATGTATTTCTAAATGTGTACATGCAAGAAAGTCGGTTTTATACCTAAATGTAAAATTGTGGAATTTTTCCAAACGCACTACCCTTATGGCTTTATGCGAACTTTAGTAAGGTGAAGGAAGTAAATGTAAAATTGTGGAATTTTTCCAAATGCAATGCCGTTATGGCTTTATGCCAAATGTAGTAAGATGAAGAAAGTTAATTAACTTTAATATGTGAACTTAATAATTTGAAGCAACTTGGTAAGGATTTCTTAATGTGTACATGCCAGAAAATCGGTTTTATAACTAAATGTAAAATTGTGGAATTTTTCCAAAGCACTGCCGTTTAGGCTTTATGCCAACTTTAGTAAGATGAAGAAAGTTAATTAACTTTAATATGTGAAGCTAATGATTTGAAGCAACTTGGTAAGGATTTCTTAATGTGTGCATGCAAGAAAGTCGGTTTTATACCTAAATGTAAAATTATGGAATTTTTTCCAAATGCACTGCCGTTATGGTCTTATGTCAACTTGAGTAAGATGGTGAGGGTTAATTAACTAACTTTAATATGTGAAGCTATTGATTTAAAGAATTTTTATAAGGATTTCAAAATGTTAGAATGCAGGAAAATCGGTTTTATACCGAAATGTAAAATTGTGGAATTTTTCCAAATGACTGCCGTTATGGTCTTATGTCAACTTGAGTAAGATGGTGCGGGTTAATTAACTTTAATATGTTAAGCTAATGATTTGAAGCAACTTGATATGGATTTCTAAATGTGTACATGCAAGAAAATCGGTTTATACCTATATGTAAGATTGTGGAATTTTTCGAAATGCACTGCCGTTATGGCTTTATGCCAACTTTAGTAAGATGAAGAAAGGTAATTAACCTTAATATGTGAAGCTAATGATTTGGAGCAACTTGTTATGGATTTCTAAATGTATACATGCAAGAAAATCGGTTTATACCTATATGTAAGATTGTGGAATTTTTCGAAATGCACTGCCGTTATGGCTTTATGCCAACTTTAGTAAGATGAAGAAAGTTAATTAACTTTAATATGTGAAGCTAATGATTTGGAGCAACTTGTTATGGATTTCTAAATGTGTACATGCAAGAAAATCGGTTTATACCTATATGTAAGACTGTGGAATTTTTCGAAATGCACTGCCGTTATGGTCTTATGTCAACTTGAGTAAGATGGTGAGGGTTAATTACCTTTAATATGTTAAGTTAATGATTTGAGGCAACTTGATATGGACTTCTTAATATTTACATGCAAGAAAATCGATTTTATACCTAAATGTGAAATTGTGGCATTTTTCCAAATGCAATGCCGTTATGGCCTTATGCCAACTTTAGTAAGATGAAGAAAGTTAATTAACTTTAATATGTGAAGCTAATAATTTAATCAACTTGATATGGATTTCTAAATGTGTACATTCCAGAAAATCAGTTTTATAACTAAACGTAAAATTGTGGAATTTTTCCAAATGCTGTGCCGTTATGGCTTTATGCCAACTTTAGTAAGATGAAGAAAGTTAATTAACTTTAATATGTGAAGCTAATAATTTGAAGCCACTTGATATGGATTTCTAAATGTGTACATGCAAGAAAATCGATTTTATACCTAAATGTGAAATTGTGTCATTTTTCCAAATGCAATGCCGTTATGGCCTTATGCCAACTTTAGTAAGATGAAGAAAGTTAATTAACTTTAATATGTGAAGCTTATGATTTCAATCAACTTGATATGGATTTCTAAATGTGTACATTCCAGAAAATCAGTTTTATAACTAAATGTAAAATTGTGGAATTTTTTCTAAATGCTGTGCCGTTATGGCTTTATGCCAACTTTAGTAAGATGAAGAAAGTTAATTAACTTTAATATGTGAATTTAATAATTTGAAGCAACTTGATATGTATTTCTAAATGTGTACATGCAAGAAAGTCGGTTTTATACCTAAATGTAAAATTGTGGAATTTTTCCAAACGCACTACCCTTATGGCTTTATGCGAACTTTAGTAAGATGAAGGAAGTAAATGTAAAATTGTGGAATTTTTCCAAATGCAATGCCGTTATGGCTTTATGCCAAATGTAGTAAGATGAAGAAAGTTAATTAACTTTAATATGTGAACTTAATAATTTGAAGCAACTTGGTAAGGATTTCTTAATGTGTACATGCCAGAAAATCGGTTTTATAACTAAATGTAAAATTGTGGAATTTTTCCAAAGCACTGCCGTTTAGGCTTTATGCCAACTTTAGTAAGATGAAGAAAGTTAATTAACTTTAATATGTGAAGCTAATGATTTGAAGCAACTTGGTAAGGATTTCTTAATGTGTGCATGCAAGAAAGTCGGTTTTATACCTAAATGTAAAATTATGGAATTTTTTCCAAATGCACTGCCGTTATGGTCTTATGTCAACTTGAGTAAGATGGTGAGGGTTAATTAACTAACTTTAATATGTGAAGCTATTGATTTAAAGAATTTTTATAAGGATTTCAAAATGTTAGAATGCAGGAAAATCGGTTTTATACCGAAATGTAAAATTGTGGAATTTTTCCAAATGACTGCCGTTATGGTCTTATGTCAACTTGAGTAAGATGGTGCGGGTTAATTAACTTTAATATGTTAAGCTAATTAATTGAAGCAACTTGATATGGATTTCTCAATGTGTACATGCCAGAAAATCGGTTTTATTACTTAATGTAAAATTGTGGAATTTTTCCAAACGCACTACCCTTATGGCTTTATGCGAACTTTAGTAAGATGAAGAAAGTTAATTAACTTTAATATGTGAATTTAATAATTTGAAACAACTTGATATGTATTTCTAAATGTGTACATGCAAGAAAGTCTGTTTTATACCTAAAGGTAAAGTTCTGTAATTTTTCCCAATGCACTGTCGTTTTGGCTTTATGCCAACTTGAGTAAGGTGACGAAGGTTAATTAACTTAAATATGTGAACTTAATAATTTGAAGCAACCTGATATGGATTTCCAAGTGTGTACATTGAAGAAAGTCGGTTTTATAACTAAATGAAAAATTGTAGAATTTTTCCAAATGCACTGCCGTTATGGTCTTATGTCAACTTGAGTAAGATGAAGAAAGTTAATTAACTTTAATATGTGAAACTAATGATTTGAAGCAACTTGATAAGGATTTCTAAATAGATACATGGCAGAAAATAGGTTTTATAACTAAATGTAAAATTGTGGAATTTTTCCAAATGCAATGCCGTAATGGCTTTATGCCAAATTTAGTAAGACGGAGAAAGTTAATTAACTTTAATATGTGAAGCTAATGATTTGGAGCAACTTGTTATGGATTTTTAAATGTGTACATGCAAGAAAATCGGTTTATACCTATATGTAAGATTGTGGAATTTTTCGAAATGCACTGCCGTTATGGTCTTATGTCAACTTGGGTAAGGTGGTGAGGGTTAATTACCTTTAATATGTTAAGTTAATGATTTGAGGCAAATTGATATGAACTTCTAAATATTTACATGCAAGAAAATCGATTTTATACCTAAATGTGAAATTGTGGCATTTTTCCAAATGCAATGCCGTTATGGCCTTATGCCAACTTTAGTAAGATGAAGAAAGTTAATTAACTTTAATATGTGAAGCTAATAATTTAATCAACTTGATATGGATTTCTAAATGTGTACATTCCAGAAAATCAGTTTTATAACTAAATGTAAAATTGTGGAATTTTTCCAAATGCTGTGCCGTTATGGCTTTATGCCAACTTTAGTAAGATGAAGAAAGTTAATTAACTTTAATATGTGAAGCTAATAATTTGAAGCCACTTGATATGGATTTCTAAATGTGTACATGCAAGAAAATCGGTTTATACGTATATGTAAGATTGTGGAATTTTTCGAAATGCACTGCCGTTATGGCTTTATGCCAACTTTAGTAAGATGAAGAAAGTTAATTAACTTTAATATGTGAAGCTAATGATTTGGAGCAACTTGGTATGGATTTCTAAATGTGTACATGCCAGAAAATCGGTTTTATACCTAAATGTAAAATTATGGAATTTTTTCCAAATGCACTGCCGTTTTGGCTTTATGCCAACTTGAGTAAGATGGTGAGGGTAAATTACTTTAATATGTTAAGTTAATGATTTGAGGCAACTTGATATGGACTTCTAAATATTTACATGCAAGAAAATCGATTTTATACCTAAATGTGAAATTGTGGCATTTTTCCAAATGCAATGCCGTTATGGCCTTATGCCAACTTTAGTAAGATGAAGAAAGTTAATTAACTTTAATATGTGAAGCTAATGATTTAATCAACTTGATATGGATTTCTAAATGTGTACATTCCAGAAAATCAGTTTTATAACTAAATGTAAAATTGTGGAATTTTTCCAAATGCTGTGCCGTTATGGCTTTATGCCAACTTTAGTAAGATGAAGAAAGTTAATTAACTTTAATATGTGAAGCTAATAATTTGAAGCCACTTGATATGGATTTCTAAATGTGTACGTGCAAGAAAATCGGTTTATACCTATATGTAAGATTGTGGAATTTTTCGAAATGCACTGCCGTTATGGCTTTATGCCAACTTTAGTAAGATGAAGAAAGTTAATTAACTTTAATATGTGAAGCTAATGATTTGGAGCAACTTGTTATGGATTTCTAAATGTGTACATGCAAGAAAATCAGTTTGTACCTATATGTAAGATTGTGGAATTTTTCGAAATGCACTGCCGTTATGGTCTTATGTCAACTTGAGTAAGATGGTGAGGGTTAATTACCTTTAATATGTTAAGTTAATGATTTGAGGCAACTTGATATGGACTTCTTAATATTTACATGCAAGAAAATCGATTTTATACCTAAATGTGAAATTGTGGCATTTTTCCAAATGCAATGCCGTTATGGCCTTATGCCAACTTTAGTAAGATGAAGAAAGTTAATTAACTTTAATATGTGAAGCTAATAATTTATTCAACTTGATATGGATTTCTAAATGTGTACATTCCAGAAAATCAGTTTTATAACTAAATGTAAAATTGTGGAATTTTTCCAAAAGCTGTGCCGTTATGGCTTTATGCCAACTTTAGTAAGATGAAGAAAGTTAATTAACTTTAATATGTGAAGCTAATGATTTGAATCAACTTGATATGGATTTTAAAAATGTGTACATTCCAGAAAATCAGTTTTATAACTAAATGTAAAAGTGTGGAATTTTTCCAAATGCACTGCCGTTTTGGGTTTATGCCAACTTCTTTAAGATGAAGAAAGTTAATTAACTTTGATATGTAAATTTAATAATTTGAAGCAACTTGATATGGATTTCTAAATGTGTACATGCAAGAAAGTCGGTTTTATATCTAAATGTAAAATTATGGAATTTTTCCCAAATGCACTGCCGTTTTGGCTTTATGCCAACTTGATTAAGATGGTGAGGGTTAATTAACTTTAATATGTTAAGCTAATGATTTGAAGCTACTTGATATGGATTTCTAAATGTGTGCATGCAAGAAAGTCGGTTTTATACCTAAATGTATAATTATGGAATTTTTTCTAAATGCACTACCGTTTTTGCTTTATGCCAACTTGAGTAAGATGGTGAGGGTAAATTTACCTTAATATGTTAAGTTAATGATTAGAGGCAACTTGATATAGATTTTTAAATGTTTAAATTCAGGAAAATCGGTTTTATACCTAAATGTAAAATGCTGTGCCGTTATGGCTTTATGCCAACATTAGTAAGATAAAGAAAGTTAATTAACTTTAAAATGTGAAGCTAATGATTTAAAGTAACTTTAAATCAACTTTAGTAAGATGAAGAAAGTAAATTAACTTTAATATGTGAAGCTAATGATTTGAAGCAACTTGATAAGGATTTCTAAATGTGTTCGTGCCAGAAAATCGGTTTTATACCTATGCAAATGTAAAATTGTGGAATTTTTTCAAACGCACATGGCTTTATGCCAACTTTAGTAAGATGAAGAAAGTTAATTAACTCTAATATGTGAAGCTAATGATTTGAAGCAACTTTGTATGGATTTTATAAATGTGTACATGCCAGAAAATCAGTTTTATAACTAAATGTAAAAATGTGGAATTTTTCCAAATGCACTGCCGTTTTGGGTTTATGCCAACTTCTGTAAGATGAAGAAAGTTAATTAACTTTAATATGTGAAGCTAATGATTTGAAGCAACTTGGTATGGATTTCTAAATGTGTACATGCAAGAAAGTCGGTTTTATACCTAAATGTAAAATTATGGAATTTTTCCCAAATGCTCTGCCGTTTTGGCTCTATACCAACTTGAGTAAGATGGTGAGGGTAAATTTACTTTATTATGTTAAGTTAATGATTTGAGGCAACTTGATACGGATTTTTAAATGTTTAAATGCAGGAAAATCGGTTTAATACCTAAATGTAAAATTGTGGAATTTTTCCACATGCTGTGCCGTTATGGCTTTATGCCAACTTTAGTAAGATGAAGAAAGTTAATTAACTTTAATATGTGAAGCTAATGATTTGAATCAACTTGATATGGATTTTTTAATGTGTACATGCCAGAAAATCAGTTTTATAACTAAATGTAAAATTGTGGAATTTTTCCAAATGCACTGCCGTTATGGTCTTATGTCAACTTGAGTAAGATGGTGAGGGTTACTTAATTAACTTTAATATGTGAAGCTAATGATTTGAAGCAACTTGATGTGGATTTCGAAATATGTACACGCAAGAAAATCGGTTTTATAACTAAATGTAAAATTGTGGAATTTTTCCAAAAGCATTGCCGTCATGGCTTTATGCCAAATTTAGTAAGATGAAGAAAGTTAATTAACTTTAACATGTGGTGCTAATGATTTGGAGCAACTTGATATGGATTTCTAAATGTGTACATGCACGAAAGACGGTTTCATATCTAAATGTAAATTTATGGAATTTTCCAAATGCACTGCCGTTACTGCTTTATGCCAACTTCAGTAAGATGAAGAAGATTAATTAATCTTAAAATGTGAAGCTAATGATTTGAAGCAACTTGATATGGATTTCGAAATATTTACATGCCAGAAAATCGGTTTTATAACTAAATGTAAAATTGTGGAATTTTTCCAAATGCACTGCCGTTTTGGCTTTATGCCAACTTTAGTAAGATGAAGAAAGTTAATTAACTTTAATATGTGAATTTAATAATTTGAGACAACTTGATACGGATTTTTAAATGTGTACATGCACGCTACTCGGTTTTATACTTAAATGTAAAATTGTGGAATTTTTTCCAAATGCACTGCCGTTATGGTCTTATGTTAACTTGAGTAAGATGGTGAGAGTTAATTAATTAACTTTAATATGTGAAGCTAATGATTTAAAGCAACTTGATATGTATTTCTAAATGTGTACATGCAAGAAAGTCGGTTTTAAACCTAAATGTAAAATTGTGGAATTTTTCCAAACGCACAACCTTTATTGCTTTATGCAAACTTAAGTAAGATGAAGAAAGTTTATTAGCTTTAATACGTGAAGCTAATGATTTGAAGCAACTTGATATTGATTTCTTAATGTGTACATGCCAGAAAATCGGTTTATAACTAAATGTAAAATTGTGGAGTTTTTCCAAATGCACTGCCGTTATGGTCTTATGTTAACATGACTAAGATGGTGTAGGTTAATAAGTTAACTTGATATGTGAAGCTAATGATTTGAAGCAACTTGATATGTATTTCTAAATGTGTACATTCAAGAAAGACGGTTTTATACCTAACTGTAAAATTGTGGAATTTTTTAAATCGCACAACTCTTATGGCTTTATGCGAATTTTAGTAAGATGAAGAAAGTTAATTAACTTTAATATGTGATGCTAATGATTTGGAGCAACTTGGTATGGATTTCTAAATGTGTACATGCCAGAAAATCGGTTTTATAACTATATGTAAAATTCTGGAATTTTTCCAAATGCAATGAAGTTATGGCTTCATGCCAAATTTAGTAAGATGGAGAAAGTTAATTAACTTTAATATGTTAAACTAGGTATTTGGAGCAACTTGGTATGGATTTCTAAATTTGTACATGCCAGAAAATTGGTTTTATAACTAAATGTAAAATTGTGGAATTTTTCCAAATGCAATGCCGTTATGGCTTTATGCCAAATTTAGTAAGATGAAGAAAGTTAATTAACTCTAATATGTGAAGCTAATGATTTGAAGCAACTTTGTATGGATTTTATAAATGTGTACATGCCAGAAAATCAGTTTTATAACTAAATGTAAAAATGTGGAATTTTTCCAAATGCACTGCCGTTTTGGTTTTATGCCAACTTCTGTAAGACGAAGAAAGTTAATTAACTTTAATATGTGAAGCTAATGATTTGAAGCAACTTGGTATGGATTTCTAAATGTGTACATGCAAGAAAGTCGGTTTTATACCTAAATGTAAAATTATGGAATTTTTCCCAAATGCTCTGCCGTTTTGGCTCTATACCAACTTGAGTAAGATGGTGAGGGTAAATTTACTTTATTATGTTAAGTTAATGATTTGAGGCAACTTGATACGGATTTTTAAATGTTTAAATGCAGGAAAATCGGTTTAATACCTAAATGTAAAATTGTGGAATTTTTCCACATGCTGTGCCGTTATGGCTTTATGCCAACTTTAGTAAGATGAAGAAAGTTAATTAACTTTAATATGTGAAGCTAATGATTTGAATCAACTTGATATGGATTTTAAAAATGTGTACATTCCAGAAAATCAGTTTTATAACTAAATGTAAAAGTGTGGAATTTTTCCAAATGCACTGCCGATTTGGGTTTATGCCAACTTCTTTAAGATGAAGAAAGTTAATTAACTTTGATATGTAAATTTAATAATTTGAAGCAACTTGATATGGATTTCTAAATGTGTACATGCAAGAAAGTCGGTTTTATATCTAAATGTAAAATTATGGAATTTTTCCCAAATGCACTGCCGTTTTGGATTTATGCCAACTTGATTAAGATGGTGAGGGTTAATTAACTTTAATATGTTAAGCTAATGATTTGAAGCTACTTGATATGGATTTCTAAATGTGTGCATGCAAGAAAGTCGGTTTTATACCTAAATGTATAATTATGGAATTTTTTCTAAATGCACTACCGTTTTTGCTTTATGCCAACTTGAGTAAGATGGTGAGGGTAAATTTACCTTAATATGTTAAGTTAATGATTAGAGGCAACTTGATATAGATTTTTAAATGTTTAAATTCAGGAAAATCGGTTTTATACCTAAATGTAAAATGCTGTGCCGTTATGGCTTTATGCCAACATTAGTAAGATAAAGAAAGTTAATTAACTTTAAAATGTGAAGCTAATGATTTAAAGTAACTTTAAATCAACTTTAGTAAGATGAAGAAAGTAAATTAACTTTAATATGTGAAGCTAATGATTTGAAGCAACTTGATAAGGATTTCTAAATGTGTTCGTGCCAGAAAATCGGTTTTATACCTATGTAAATGTAAAATTGTGGAATTTTTTCAAACGCACTAACCTTATGGCTTTATGCCAACTTTAGTAAGATGAAGAAAGTTAATTAACTTTAATATGTGAAGCTAATGATTTGGAGCAACTTGATATGGATTTCTAAATGTGTACATGCACGAAAGACGGTTTCATATCTAAATGTAAATTTATGGAATTTTCCAAATGCACTGCCGTTACTGCTTTATGCCAACTTCAGTAAGATGAAGAAGATTAATTAACCTTAAAATGTGAAGCTAATGATTTGAAGCACCTTGATATGGATTTCTAAATGTGTACATGCCAGAAAATCGGCTTTATAACTAAATGTAAAATTGTGGAATTTTTCTAAACGCACTACCCTTATGGCTTTATGCGAACTTTGGTAAGATGAAGAAAGTTAATTAACTTTAATATCTGAAGCTCATGATTTGGAGCAACTTGGTATGGATTTCTAAATGTGTACATGCCAGAAAATCGGTTTTATAAGTAAATGTAAAATTGTGGAATTTTTTCCAAATGCACTGCCGTTTTGGCTTAATGACAACTTGAGTAAGATGATGAGGGTTATTTAACTTTAATATGTTAAGTTAATGATTTGAAACAGTTTGATATGGATTGCTAAATGTTTACATGCAGGAAAATCGGTTTTATACCTAAATAAAAAATTGTGGAATTTTTCCAAATGCTGTGCCGTTATGGCTTTATGCGAACTTCTGTAAGATGACGAAGGTTAATTAACTTTAATATGTTAAGCTAATTATTTGAAACAGTTTGATATGGATTTTTAAATGTTTAAATGCAGGAAAATCGGTTTTATACCTAAATGTAAAATTGTGAAATTTTTCCAAATGCACTGCCGTTATGGCCTTATGCCAACTTTAGTAAGATGAAGAAAGATAATTACTTTTAATATGTGAAGCTAATGATTTTAATCAACGCGGTATGGTTTTCTTAATGTGCACTTGCAAGAAAGTCGGTTTTATACCTAAATGTAAAATTGTGGAATTTTTCTAAATGCACTGCCGTAAAGGTCTAATGTCAACTTGAGTAAGATGGTGAGGGTTAATTAACTTTAATAGGTTAAGTTAATGATTTGAGGCAACTTGATAGGGACTTCTAAATATTTACATGCACGAAAATCGGTTTTATACCTAAATGTAAAATTATGGAATTTTTTCCAAATTCACTACCGTTTTGGCTTTATGCCAACTTGAGTAAGATGGTGAGGGTAAATTTTCTTAAATATGTTAAGTTAATGATTTGAAGCAACTTTATATGGATTTCTAAATGTGTACATGCAAGAAAGTTGGTTTTATACCTAAATGAAAAATTGTGGAATTTTTCCAAATGCACTGCCGTTTTGGCTTTATGCCAACTTGAGTAAGATGGTGAGGGTTAATTAACTTTAATATGTTAAGTTAATGATTTGAAGCAACTTGATATGGATTTCTAAATGTGTACATGCCAGAAAATCGGTTTTATACCTAAATGTAGAATTGTGGAATTTTTCCAAATGCACTGCCGTTTTGGCTTTATGCCAACTTGAGTAAGTTGGTGAGGGTAAATTTACTTTAATATGTTAATTTAATGATTTGAAGCAACTTTATATGGATTTCTTAATGTTTAAATTCAGGAAAATCGGTTTTATACCTAAATGTAAAATGCTGTGCCGTTATGGCTTTATGCCAACATTAGTAAGATAAAGAAAGTTAATTAACTTTAAAATGTGAAGCTAATGATTTAAAGTAACTTTAAATCAATTTTAGTAAGATAAAGAAAGTAAACTAACTTTTATATGTGAAGCTTATGATTTGAAGCAACTTGATAAGGATTTCTAAATGTGTTCGTGCCAGAAAATCGGTTTTATACCTATGTAAATGTAAAATTGTGGAATTTTTTCAAACGCACTAATCTTATGGCTTTATGCCAACTTTAGTAAGATGAAGAAAGTTAATTAACTTTAATATGTGAAGCTAATGATTTGAATCAACTTGATATGGATTTTTTAATGTGTACATGCCAGAAAATCAGTTTTATAACTAAATGTAAAATTGTGGAATTTTTCCAAATGCACTGCCGTTATGGTCTTATGTCAACTTGAGTAAGATGGTGAGGGTTACTTTATTAACTTTAATATGTGAAGCTAATGATTTGAAGCAACTTGATATGGATTTCGAAATGTGTACACGCAAGAAAATCGGTTTTATAACTAAATGTAAAATTGTGGAATTTTTCCAAAAGCATTGCCGTCATGGCTTTATGCCAAATTTAGTAAGATGAAGAAAGTTAATTAACTTTAATATGTGATGCTAATGATTTGGAGCAACTTGATATGGATTTCTAAATGTGTACATGCACGAAAGTCGGTTTCATATCTAAATGTAAATTTATGGAATTTTCCAAATGCACTGCCGTTACTGCTTTATGCCAACTTCAGTAAGATGAAGAAGATTAATTAATCTTAAAATGTGAAGCTAATGATTTGAAGCAACTTGATATGGATTTCGAATTGTGTACACGCAAGAAAATCGGTTTTATAACTAAATGTAAAATTGTGCAATTTTTCTAAAAGCATTGCCGTTATGGCTTTATGCCAAATTTAGTAAGATGAAGAAAGTTAATTGTTTTTAATATGTGATGCTAATGATTTGGAGCAACTTGATATGGATTTCGAAATGTGTACACGCAAGAAAATCGGTTTCATAACTAAATGTAAAATTGTGGAATTTTTCCAAAAGCATTGCCGTTATGGCTTTATGCCAAATTTAGTAAGATGAAGAAAGTTAACTAATTTTAATATGTGAATTTAATAATTTGAGACAACTTGATATGGATTTCTAAATGTGTACATGCACGCTACTCGGTTTAATACTTAAATGTAAAATTGTGGAATTTTTTCCAAATGCACTGCCTTTATGGTCTTATGTCAACTTGAGTAAGATGGTGCGAGTTAATTAACTTTAATATGTTAAGCTGATGATTTTAGGCAACTTGATATTGATTTCTAAATGTGTACTTTCCAGAAAATCGGTTTTATAACTAAATGTAAAATTGTGGAAGTTTTCCAAATGCTGTGCCGTTACGGCTTTATGCCAACTTTAGTAAGATGAAGAAAGTTAATTAACTTTAATATCTGAAGCTCATGATTTGGAGCAACTTGGCATGGATTTCTAAATGTGTACATGCCAGAAAATCGGTTTTATAAGTAAATGTAAAATTGTGGAATTTTTTCCAAATGCACTGCCGTTTTGGCTTAATGCCAACTTGAGTAAGATGATGAGGGTTATTTAACTTTAATATGTTAAGTTAATGATTTGAAACAGTTTGATATGGATTTTTAAATGTTTAAATGCAGGAAAATCGGTTTTATACCTAAATGTAAAATTGTGAAATTTTTCCAAATGCACTGCCGTTATGGCCTTATGCCAACTTTAGTAAGATGAAGAAAGATAATTAACTTTAATATGTGAAGCTAATGATTTTAATCAACGCGGTATGGTTTTCTTAATGTGCACTTGCAAGAAAGTCGGTTTTATACCTAAATGTAAAATTGTGGAATTTTTCCAAATGCACTGCCGTAAAGGTCTTATGTCAACTTGATTAAGATGGTGAGGGTTAATTAACTTTAATAGGTTAAGTTAATGAGTTGAGGCAACTTGATAGGGACTTCTAAATATTTACATGCAAGAAAATCGGTTTTATACCTCAATGTAAAATTATGGAATTTTTTCCAAATTCACTACCGTTTTGGCTTTATGCCAACTTGAGTAAGATGGTGAGGGTAAATTTACTTTAATATGTTAATTTAATGATTTGAAGCAACTTTATATGGATTTCTAAATGTGTACATGCAAGAAAGTTGGTTTTATACCTAAATGTAAAATTGTGGAATTTTTCCAAACGCACTACCCTTATGGCTTTATGCCTATTTTAGTAAGATGAAGAAAGATAATTAACTTTAATAAGTGAATTTAATAATTTGAAGCAACTTGATATGGATTTCTCAATGTGTGCATGCAAGAAACTCGGTTTTATACCTAAATGTAAAATTATGGAATTTTTTCCAAATGCACTGCCGTTACGGTCTTATGTTAAATTGAGTAAGATGGTGAGGGTTAATTAATTAACTTTAATATGTGAAGCTAATGATTTAAAGCAACTTGATATGTATTTCTAAATGTGTACATGCCAGAAAATCGGTTTTATAACTAAATGTAAAATTGTGGAATTTTTCCAAATGAAATGCCGTTATGGCCTTATGCCAACTTAAGTAAGATAAAGAAAGATAATTAACTTTAATATGTGAAGCTAATGATTTTAATCAACGCGGTATGGTTTTCTTAATGTGCACTTGCAAGAAAGTCGGTTTTATACCTAAATGTAAAATTGTGGAATTTTTCCAAATGCACTGCCGTAAAGGTCTTATGTCAACTTGAGTAAGATGGTGAGGGTTAATTGACTTTAATAGGTTAAGTTAATGATTTGAGGCAACTTGATAGGGACTTCTAAATATTTACATGCAAGAAAATCGGTTTTATACCTAAATGTAAAATTATGGAATTTTTTCCAAATGCACTGCCGTTTTGGCTTTATGCCAACTTGAGTAAGATGGTGAGGGTAAACTTACTTTAATATGTTAAGTTAATGATTTGAAGCAACTTTATATGGATTTCTAAATGTGTACATGCAAGGAAGTTGGTTTTATACCTAAATGTAAAATTGTGGAATTTTTCCAAACGCACTACCCTTATGGCTTTATGCCAAATTTAGTAAGATGAAGAAAGTTAATTAACTTTAACATGTGGTGCTAATGATTTGGAGCACCTTGATATGGATTTCTAAATGTGTACATGCACGAAAGACGGTTTCATATCTAAATGTAAATTTATGGAATTTTCCAAATGCACTGCCGTTACTGTTTTATGCCAACTTCAGTAAGATGAAGAAGATTAATTAACCTTAAAATGTGAAGCTAATGATTTGAAGCAACTTGATATGGATTTCGAAATGTGTACACGCAAGAAAATTGGTTTTATAACTAAATGTAAAATTGTGGAATTTTTCCAAAAGCATTGCCGTTATGGCTTTATGCCAAATTTAGTAAGATAAAGAAAGTTAATTATTTTTAATATGTGATGCTAATAATTTGGAGCAACTTGATATGGATTTCGAAATGTGTACACGCAAGAAAATCGGGTTTATAACTAAATGTAAAATTGTGGAATTTTTCCAAAAGCATTGCCGTTATGGCTTTATGCCAACTTTAGAAAGATGAAGAAAGTTAATTAACTTTAATATGTGAAGCTAATGATTAGAAACAACTAGATATGGATTTCTAACTGTGTACATGCCAGAAAATCGGTTTTATACCTAAATGTAAATTATGGAATTTTTTCCATATGCACTGCCGTTATGGTCTTATGTCAACTTGAGTAAGATGGTGCGGGTTAATTAACTTTAATATGTTAAGCTAATGATTTGAAGCACCTTGATATGGATTTCTAAATGTGTACATGCCAGAAAATCGGTTTTATAACTAAATGTAAAATTGTGGAATTTTTCTAAACGCACTACCCTTATGGCTTTATGCGAACTTTGGTAAGATGAAGAAAGTTAATTAACTTTAATATCTGAAGCTCATGATTTGGAGCAACTTGGTATGGATTTCTAAATGTGTACATGCCAGAAAATCGGTTTTATAAGTAAATGTAAAATTGTGGAATTTTTTCCAAATGCACTGCCGTTTTGGCTTAATGACAACTTGAGTAAGATGATGAGGGTTATTTAACTTTAATATGTTAAGTTAATGATTTGAAACAGTTTGATATGGATTGCTAAATGTTTACATGCAGGAAAATCGGTTTTATACCTAAATAAAAAATTGTGGAATTTTTCCAAATGCTGTGCCGTTATGGCTTTATGCGAACTTCTGTAAGATGACGAAGGTTAATTAACTTTAATATGTTAAGCTAATTATTTGAAACAGTTTGATATGGATTTTTAAATGTTTAAATGCAGGAAAATCGGTTTTATACCTAAATGTAAAATTGTGAAATTTTTCCAAATGCACTGCCGTTATGGCCTTATGCCAACTTTAGTAAGATGAAGAAAGATAATTACTTTTAATATGTGAAGCTAATGATTTTAATCAACGCGGTATGGTTTTCTTAATGTGCACTTGCAAGAAAGTCGGTTTTATACCTAAATGTAAAATTGTGGAATTTTTCTAAATGCACTGCCGTAAAGGTCTAATGTCAACTTGAGTAAGATGGTGAGGGTTAATTAACTTTAATAGGTTAAGTTAATGATTTGAGGCAACTTGATAGGGACTTCTAAATATTTACATGCACGAAAATCGGTTTTATACCTAAATGTAAAATTATGGAATTTTTTCCAAATTCACTACCGTTTTGGCTTTATGCCAACTTGAGTAAGATGGTGAGGGTAAATTTACTTTAATATGTTAATTTAATGATTTGAAGCAACTTTATATGGATTTCTAAATGTGTACATGCAAGAAAGTTGGTTTTATACCTAAATGTAAAATTGTGGAATTTTTCCAAACGCACTACCCTTATGGCTTTATGCCTATTTTAGTAAGATGAAGAAAGTTAATTAACTTTAATAAGTGAATTTAATAATTTGAAGCAACTTGATATGGATTTCTCAATATGTGCATGCAAGAAAGTCGGTTTTATACCTAAATGTAAAATTATGGAATTTTTTCCAAATGCACTGCCGTTTTGGCTTTATGCCAACTTGAGTAAGTTGGTGAGGGTAAATTTACTTTAATATGTTAATTTAATGATTTGAAGCAACTTTATATGGATTTCTAAATGTTTAAATTCAGGAAAATCGGTTTTATACCTAAATGTAAAATGCTGTGCCGTTATGGCTTTATGCCAACATTAGTAAGATAAAGAAAGTTAATTAACTTTAAAATGTGAAGCTAATGATTTAAAGTAACTTTAAATCAATTTTAGTAAGATAAAGAAAGTAAACTAACTTTTATATGTGAAGCTTATGATTTGAAGCAACTTGATAAGGATTTCTAAATGTGTTCGTGCCAGAAAATCGGTTTTATACCTATGTAAATGTAAAATTGTGGAATTTTTTCAAACGCACTAATCTTATGGCTTTATGCCAACTTTAGTAAGATGAAGAAAGTTAATTAACTTTAATATGTGAAGCTAATGATTTGAATCAACTTGATATGGATTTTTTAATGTGTACATGCCAGAAAATCAGTTTTATAACTAAATGTAAAATTGTGGAATTTTTCCAAATGCACTGCCGTTATGGTCTTATGTCAACTTGAGTAAGATGGTGAGGGTTACTTTATTAACTTTAATATGTGAAGCTAATGATTTGAAGCAACTTGATATGGATTTCGAAATGTGTACACGCAAGAAAATCGGTTTTATAACTAAATGTAAAATTGTGGAATTTTTCCAAAAGCATTGCCGTCATGGCTTTATGCCAAATTTAGTAAGATGAAGAAAGTTAATTAACTTTAATATGTGATGCTAATGATTTGGAGCAACTTGATATGGATTTCTAAATGTGTACATGCACGAAAGTCGGTTTCATATCTAAATGTAAATTTATGGAATTTTCCAAATGCACTGCCGTTACTGCTTTATGCCAACTTCAGTAAGATGAAGAAGATTAATTAATCTTAAAATGTGAAGCTAATGATTTGAAGCAACTTGATATGGATTTCGAATTGTGTACACGCAAGAAAATCGGTTTTATAACTAAATGTAAAATTGTGCAATTTTTCTAAAAGCATTGCCGTTATGGCTTTATGCCAAATTTAGTAAGATGAAGAAAGTTAATTATTTTTAATATGTGATGCTAATGATTTGGAGCAACTTGATATGGATTTCGAAATGTGTACACGCAAGAAAATCGGTTTCATAACTAAATGTAAAATTGTGGAATTTTTCCAAAAGCATTGCCGTTATGGCTTTATGCCAAATTTAGTAAGATGAAGAAAGTTAACTAATTTTAATATGTGAATTTAATAATTTGAGACAACTTGATATGGATTTCTAAATGTGTACATGCACGCTACTCGGTTTAATACTTAAATGTAAAATTGTGGAATTTTTTCCAAATGCACTGCCTTTATGGTCTTATGTCAACTTGAGTAAGATGGTGCGAGTTAATTAACTTTAATATGTTAAGCTGATGATTTTAGGCAACTTGATATTGATTTCTAAATGTGTACTTTCCAGAAAATCGGTTTTATAACTAAATGTAAAATTGTGGAAGTTTTCCAAATGCTGTGCCGTTACGGCTTTATGCCAACTTTAGTAAGATGAAGAAAGTTAATTAACTTTAATATCTGAAGCTCATGATTTGGAGCAACTTGGTTTGGATTTCTAAATGTGTACATGCCAGAAAATCGGTTTTATAAGTAAATGTAAAGTTGTGGAATTTTTTCCAAATGCACTGCCGTTTTGGCTTAATGCCAACTTGAGTAAGATGATGAGGGTTATTTAACTTTAATATGTTAAGTTAATGATTTGGAACAGTTTGATATGGATTTTAAATGTTTAAATGCAGGAAAATCGGTTTTATACCTAAATGTAAAATTGTGAAATTTTTCCAAATGCACTGCCGTTATGGCCTTATGCCAACTTTAGTAAGATGAAGAAAGATAATTAACTTTAATATGTGAAGCTAATGATTTTAATCAACGCGGTATGGTTTTCTTAATGTGCACTTGCAAGAAAGTCGGTTTTATACCTAAATGTAAAATTGTGGAATTTTTCCAAATGCACTGCCGTAAAGGTCTTATGTCAACTTGATTAAGATGGTGAGGGTTAATTAACTTTAATAGGTTAAGTTAATGAGTTGAGGCAACTTGATAGGGACTTCTAAATATTTACATGCAAGAAAATCGGTTTTATACCTCAATGTAAAATTATGGAATTTTTTCCAAATTCACTACCGTTTTGGCTTTATGCCAACTTGAGTAAGATGGTGAGGGTAAATTTACTTTAATATGTTAATTTAATGATTTGAAGCAACTTTATATGGATTTCTAAATGTGTACATGCAAGAAAGTTGGTTTTATACCTAAATGTAAAATTGTGGAATTTTTCCAAACGCACTACCCTTATGGCTTTATGCCTATTTTAGTAAGATGAAGAAAGATAATTAACTTTAATAAGTGAATTTAATAATTTGAAGCAACTTGATATGGATTTCTTAATGTGTGCATGCAAGAAAGTCGGTTTTATACCTAAATGTAAAATTATGGAATTTTTTCCAAACGCACTACCCTTATGGCTTTATGCCAATTTTAGTAAGATGAAGAAAGATTAATTAACTTTAATAAGTGAATTTAATAATTTGAAGCAACTTGATATGGATTTCTTAATGTGTGCATGCAAGAAAGTCGGTTTTATACCTAAATGTAAAATTATGGAATTTTTTCCAAATGCACTGCCGTTATGGTCTTATGTTAAATTGAGTAAGATGGTGAGGGTTAATTAATTAACTTTAATATGTGAATCTAATGATTTAAAGCAACTTGATATGTATTTCTAAATGTGTACATGCAAGAAAGTCGGTTTTATACCTAAATGTAAAATTGTGGAATTTTTCCCAAATGCACTATTCTTATGGCTTTATGCCAATTTCAGTAAGATGAAGAAAGTTAATTAACTTTAATAAGTGAATTTAATAATTTCAAGCAACTTGATATGGATTTCTCAATGTGTGCATGCAAGAAAGTCGGTTTTATAACTAAATGTAAAATTGTGGAATTTTTCCAAATGCACTGCCGTTATGGCCTTATGCCAACTTGAGTAAGATGGTGAGGGTAAATTAACTTTAATATGTTAAGTTAATGATTTGAAGCAACTTTATATGGATTTCTAAATGTGTACATGCAAGTAAGTTGGTTTTATACCTAAATGTAAAATTGTGGAATTTTTCCAAACGCACTATTCTTATGGCTTTATGCCAATTTTAGTAAGATGAAGAAAGTTAATTAACTTTAATAAGTGAATTTAATAATTTCAAGCAACTTGATATGGATTTCTCAATGTGTGCATGCAAGAAAGTCGGTTTTATACCTAAATGAAAAATTGTGGAATTTTTCCAAACGCACTACCCTTATGGCTTTATGCCAATTTTAGTAAGATGAAGAAAGATAATTAACTTTAATTAGTGAATTTAATAATTTGAAGCAACTTGATATGGATTTCTTAATGTGTGCATGCAAGAAAGTCGGTTTTATACCTAAATGTAAAATTATGGAATTTTTTCCAAATGCACTGCCGTTATGGTCTTATGTTAAATTGAGTAAGATGGTGAGGGTTAATTAATTAACTTTAATATGTGAAGCTAATGATTTAAAGCAACTTGATATGTATTTCTAAATGTGTACATGCCAGAAAATCGGTTTTATAACTAAATGTAAAATTGTGGAATTTTTCCAAATGAAATGCCGTTATGGCCTTATGCCAACTTAAGTAAGATAAAGAAAGATAATTAACTTTAATATGTGAAGCGAATGATTTGAATCAACTCGATATGGATTTCTTAATGTGCACATGCAAGAAAGTCGGTTTTATACATAAATGTAAAATTGTGGAATTTTTCCAAATGCACTGCCGTTATGGTCTTATGTCAACTTGAGTAAGATGGTGAGGGTTAATTAATTAACTTTAATATGTGATGCTAATGATTTGGAGCAACTTGATGTGGATTTCAAAATGTGTACATGCCAGAAAATCGGTTTTATAACTAAATGTAAAATTGTGGAATTTTTCCAAATGCTCTGCCGTTATGGTCTTATGTCAACTTGAGTAAGATGGTGAGGGTTAATTAACTTTAATAGGTTAAGTTAATGATTAGGCAACTTGATAGGGACTTCTAAATATTTACATGCAAGAAAATCGGTTTTATACCTAAATGTAAAATTATGGAATTTTTTCCAATTGCACTGCCGTTATGGTCTTATGCCAACTTGAGTAAGATGGTGAGGGTAAATTTACTTTAATATGTTAAGTTAATGATGTGAAGCAACTTTATATGGATTTCTAAATGTGTACATGCAAGTAAGTTGGTTTTATACCTAAATGTAAAATTGTGGAATTTTTCCAAACGCACTACCCTTATGGCTTTATGCCAATTTTAGTAAGATGAAAAAAGTTAATTAACTTTAATAAGTGAATTTAATAATTTGAAGCAACTTGATATGGATTTCTCAATGTGTGCATGCAAGAAAGTCGGTTTTATACCTGAATGCACAATTATGGAATTTTTTCCAAATGCACTGCCGTTATGGCCTTATGCCAACTTTAGTAAGATGAAGAAAGATAATTAACTTTAATATGTGATGCTAATGATTTGGAGCAACTTGATATGGATTTCTAAATGTGTACATGCAAGAAAGTCGGTTTTATACCTAAATGAAGAATTGTAGAATTTTTCCAAATGCTGTGCCGTTATAGCTTTATGCCAACTTTAGTAAGATGATGAAAGTTAATTAACTTTAATGTGTGAATTTAATAATTTGAAGCAACCTCATATGGATTTCTCAATGTGTGCATGCAAGAAAGTCGGTTTTATAACTAATTCTAAAATTGTGGAATTTTTCCAAATGCACTGCCGTTATGGCCTTATGCCAACTTTAGTAAGATGAAGGAAGTTATTTAACTTTAATATGTGAAGCTATTATTTGAATCAACTTGATATGGATTTCTAAATGTGTACATTGCAGAAAATCGGTTTTATAACTAAATGTAAAATTGTGGAATTTTTCCAAATGAAATGCCGTTATGGCCTTATGCCAACTTTAGTAAGATGAAGGAAGTTAATTAACTTTAATATGTGATGCCAATGATTTAGAGCAACTTTATATGGATTTCTAAATGTGTACATGCCAGAAAATCGGTTTTATAACTAAATGTAAAATTGTGGAATTTTTCCAAATGCACTGCCGTTATGGCCTTATGCCAACTTTAGTAAGATGAAGAAAGATAATTAACTTTAATATGTGAAGCTAATGATTTGAATTAACTCGCAATGGTTTTCTTAATGTGCACATGCAAGAAAGTCGGTTTTATACCTAAATATAAAATTGTGGAATTTTTCCAAATGCACTGCCGTTATGGCCTTATGCCAACTTTAGTAAGATGAAGAAAGATAATTAACTTTAATATGTGATGCTAATGATTTGGAGCAACTTGATATGGATTTCTTAATGTGTACATGCCAGAAAATCGGTTTTATAACTAAATGTAAAATTGTGGAATTTTTCCAAATGCACTGCCGTTATGGCCTTATGCCAAATTTAGTAAGATGAAGAAAGATAATTAACTTTAATATGTGAATTTAATAATTTGAATCAACCTGATATGGATTTCTAAATGTGTACATGCCAGAAAGTCGGTTTTATAACTAAATGTAAAATTGTGGAATTTTTCCAAATGCACTGCCGTTATGGCCTTATGCCAACTTTAGTAAGATGAAGGAAGTTAATTAACTTTAATATGTGATGCTAATGATTTGGAGCAACTTTGTATAGATTTCTAAATGTGTACATGCCAGAAAATCGGTTTTATAACTAAATGTAAAATTGTGGAATTTTTCCAAATGCACTGCCGTTATGGCCTTATGCCAACTTTAGTAAGATGAAGAAAGATAATTAACTTTAATATGTGAAGCTAATGATTTGAATCAACTCGCAATGGTTTTCTTAATGTGCACATGCAAGAAAGTCGGTTTTATACCTAAATGTAAAATTGTGGAATTTTTTTCCAAATGCAATGCCGTTATGGCCTTATGCCAACTTTAGTAAGATGAAGAAAGTTAATTAACTTTAATATGTGAAGCTAATAATTTAATCAACTTGATATGGATTTCTAAATGTGTACATTCCAGAAAATCAGTTTTATAACTAAACGTAAAATTGTGGAATTTTTCCAAATGCTGTGCCGTTATGGCTTTATGCCAACTTTAGTAAGATGAAGAAAGTTAATTAACTTTAATGTGTGAATTTAATAATTTGAAGCAACCTGATATGGATTTCTCAATGTGTGCATGCAAGAAAGTCGGTTTTATAACTAAACGTAAAATTGTGGAATTTTTCCGAATGCACTGCCGTTATGGCCTTATGCCAACTTTAGTAAGATGAAGGAAGTTAATTAACTTTAATATGTGAAGCTAATGATTTGAATCAACTTGATATGGATTTCTAAATGTGTACATGCCAGAAAATCGGTTTTATAACTAAATGTAAAATTATGGAATTTTTCCAAATGCACTGCCGTTACGGCCTTATGCCAACTTTAGTAAGCTGAAGGAAGTTAATTAACTTTAATATGTGATGCTAATGATTTGGAGCAATTTGATATGGATTTCTAAATGTGTACATGCCAGAAAATCGGTTTTATAACTAAATGTAAAATTGTGGAAATTTTCCAAATGCACTGCCGTTATGGCCTTATGCCAACTTTAGTAAGATGAAGGAAGCTAATTAACTTTAATATGTGAAGCTTATGATTTGAAGCAACTTGATATGTATTTCTAAATGTGTAGATGCAAGAAAGTCTGTTTTATACCTAAATGAAGAATTGTAGAATTTTTCCAAATGCTGTGCCGTTATGGCTTTATGCCAACTTTAGTAAGATGAAGAAAGTTAATTAACTTTAATGTGTGAATTTAATAATTTGAAGCAACCTGATATGGATTTCTCAATGTGTGCATGCAAGAAAGTCGGTTTTATATCTAAATGTAAAATTATGGAATTTTTTCCAAATGCACTGCCGTTATGGTCTTATGTCGACTAGAGTAAGATGGTGAGGGTTAATTTATTAACTTTAATATGTGATGCTAATGATTTGGAGCAACTTGATATGGATTTCTAAATTTGTACATGCCTGAAAATCGGTTTTATACCTAAATGTAGAATTGTGGAATTTTTCCAAATGCACTGCCGTTATGGCTTTATGCCAACTTTAGTAAGATGGTGAGGGTAAATTTACTTTAATATGTTAAGTTAATGATTAGAGGCAACTTGATATGATTTTTTAAATGTTTAAATTCAGGAAAATCGGTTTTATACCTAAATGTAAAATGCTGTGCCGTTATGGCTTTATGATAAATTTAGTAAGATGAAGAAAGTTAATTACTATAATATGTGAAGCTTATGATTTGAATCAACTTGATATGGATTTCTAAATGTGTACATGCCAGAAAATCAGTTTGATAGCTAAATGTAAAATTGTGGAATTTTTCCAAATGCACTGGCGTTATGGTCTTATGTAAACTTGAGTAAGATAGTGAGGGTTAATTAACTTTAATGTGTGATGCTAATGATTTCGTGCAACTTGATATGGATTTCTAAATGTGTACATGCAGGAAAGTCGGTTTTATACCTAAATGTAAAATTGTGGATATTTTCCAAACGCACTGCCGTTATGGCATTATACCAACTTTAGTAAGATGAAGAAAGTTAACTAACTTTAATATGTGAATTTAATAATTTGAGACAACTTGATATGGATTTCTCAATGTGTGCATGCACGAAAGTCGGTTTTATACATAAATGTAAAATTATGGAATTTTTTCCAAATGCACTGCCGTTATGGTCTTATGTTAACTTGAGTAAGATGGTGAGGGTTAATTAATTAACTTTAATATGTGAAGCTAATGATTTAAAGCAACTTGATATGGATTTCTAAATGTGTACATGCAGGAAAGTCGGTTTTATACCTAAACGTAAAATTGTGGAATTTTTCCAAACGCACTGCCGTTATGCCATTATGCCAACTTTAGTAAGATGAAGAAAGATAACTAACTTTAATATGTGAATTTAATAATTTGAGACAACTTGATAAGGATTTCTAAATGTGCACATGCACGCTACTCGGTTTTATACCTAAATGTAAAATTGTGGAATTTTTTCCAAACGCACGGCCGTTTTGGTCTTATGTTAACTTGAGTAAGATGGTGAGGGTTAATTAATTAACTTTAATATGTGAAGCTAATGATTTAAAGCAACTTGATATGTATTTCTAAATGTGTACATGCAAGAAAGTCGGTTTTATACCCACATGTAAAATTGTGGAATTTTTCCAAATGCACTGCCGTTATGGTCTTATGTTAACTTGAGTAAGATGGTGAGGGTTAATTAATTAACTTAATATGTGAAGCTAATGATTTAAAGCAACTTGATATGTATTTCTAAATGTGTACATTCAAGAAAGTCGGTTTTATACCCAAAAGTAAAATTGTGGAATTTTTCCAAATGCACTGCCGTTATGGTCTTATGTTAACTTGAGTAAGATGGTGAAGGTTAATTAATAAACTTAATATGTGAAGCTAATGATTTGAAGACACTTGATATGTATTTCTAAATGTGTACATTCAAGAAAGTCGGTTTTATACCTAAATGTAAAATTGTGGAATTTTAAAAATCGCACAACCCTTATGGCTTTATGCGAACTTTAGTAAGATGAAGAAAGTTAATTAATTTTAATATGTGATGCTAATGATTTGGAGCAACTTGGTATGGATTTCTAAATGTGTACATGCCAGAAAATCGGTTTTATATCTATATATAAAATTCTGGAATTTTTCCAAAAGCAATGAAGTTATGGCTTTATGCAAACTTAAGTAAGATGAAGAAAGTTAATTAGCTTTAATATGTGAAGCTAATGATTTGAATCAACTTGATATGTATTTCTTAGTGTGTACATGCCAGAAAATCGGTTTTATAACTAAATGCAAAATTGTGGAATTTTTCCAAATGCACTGCCGTTATGGTCTTATGTTAACTTGAGTAAGATGGTGAGGGTTAACTAATTATCTTAATATGTGAAGCTACTGATTTGAAGACACTTGATATGTATTTCTAAATGTGTACATTCAAGAAAGTCGGTTTAATACCTAAATGTAAAATTGAGGAATTTTTAAAATCGCACAACCCTTATGGCTTTATTCGAACTTTAGTAAGATGAAGAAAGTTAATTAACTTTAATATGTGATGCTAATGATTTGGAGCAACTTGGTATGGATTTCTAAATGTGTACATGCCAGAAAATCGGTTTTATATCTATATATAAAATTCTGGAATTTTTCCAAAAGCAATGAAGTTATGGCTTTATGTCAAATTAAGTAAGATGGAGAAAGTTAATTAACTTTAATATGTTAAGCTAGGGATTTGGAGCAACTTGGTATGGATTTCTAAATGTGTACATGCCAGAAAATTGGTTTTATAACTAAATGTAAAATTGTGGAATTTTTCCAAATGCAATGCCGTTATGGCTTTATGCCAAATTTAGTAAGACGAAGAAAGTTAACTAACTCTAATATGTGAAGCTAATGATTTAAAGCAACTTGATATGGATTTCTAAATGTGTACGTGCAAGAAAGTCGGTTTTATACCTAAATGTAAAATTATGGAATTTTTCCCAAATGCACTGCCGTTTTGGCTTTATGCCAACTTGAGTAAGATGGTGAGGGTAAATTTACTTTAATATGTTAATTTAATGATTTGAGGCAACTTGATACGGATTTTTAAATGTTTAAATGCAGGAAAATCGGTTTTATACCTAAATGTAAAATTGTGGAATTTTTCCACATGCCCTGCCGTTATGGCTTTATACCAACTTTAGTAAGATGAAGAAAGTTAATTAACTTTAATATGTGAAGCTAATGATTTGAATCAACTTGATATGTATTTTATAAATGTGTACATGCCTGAAAATCAGTTTTATAACTAAATGTAAAATTGTGGAATTTTTCCATATGCACTGCCGTTATGGTCTTATGTCAACTTGAGTAAGATAGTGCGGGTTAATTAATTAACTTTAATATGTGATCCTAATGATTTGGAGCAACTTGATATGGATTTCTAAATGTGTACATGCCAGAAAATCGGTTTTATAACTAAATGTAAAATTGTGGAATTTTTCCAAATGCTGTGCCGTTATGGCTTTATGCCAACTTTAGTAAAATGAAGAAAGTTAATTAACTTTAATATGTGAAGCTAATGATTTGAAGCAACTTGATATTGATTTCTAAATGTGTACATTCCAGAAAATCGGTTTTATAACTAAATGCAAAATTGTGGAAGTTTTCCAAATGCTGTGCCGTTATGGCTTTATGCCAACTTTAGTAAGATGAAGAAAGTTAATTAACTTTAATATGTTAAGCTAATGATTTGAAGCAACTTGATATTGATTTCTAAATGTGTACATTCCAGAAAATCGGTTTTATAACTAAATGTAAAATTGTGGAAGTTTTCCAAATGCACTGCCGTTATGGCTTTATACCAACTTTAGTAAGATGAAGAAAGTTAATTAACTTTAATATGTGAAGCTTATAATTTTAAGCAACTTGATATGGATTTCTAAATGTGTACATGCAAGAAAATCAGTTTTATAGCTAAATGTAAAATTGTGGAATTTTTTTAAATGCACTGCCGTTATGGTCTTATGTAAACTTGAGTAAGATAATGAGGGTTAATGACCTTTAATATGTTAAGTTCATGGTTTGAAGGAACTTTATATGGATTTCTAAATGTGTACATGCAAGAAAGTTGGTTTTATACCTAAATGTAAAATTGTGGAATTTTTCCAAACGCACTACCCTTATTTCTTTATGCCAATTTTAGTAAGATGAAGAAAGTTAATTAACTTTAATAAGTGAATTTAATAATTTGAAGCAACTTGATATGGATTTCTCAATGAGTGCATTAAAGGGTTAATTAATTGACTTTAATATGTGAAGCTAATGATTTAAAGCAACTTGGTATGTATTTCTAAATGTGTACATTCCAGAAAATCGGTTTTATAACTAAATTTAAAATTGTGGAATTTTTCCAAATGCTGTGCCGTTATGGCTTAATGCCAACTTGAATAAGATGATGAGGGTTATTTAACTTTAATATGTTAATTTAATGATTTGAGGCAACTTGATAGGGATTTTTAAATGTTTAAATGCAGGAAAATCGGTTTTATACCTAAATGTGAAATTGTGGAATTTTTCCAAATGCTGTGCCGTTATGGCTTTATGCGAACTTCTGTAAGATGACGAAGGTGAATTAACTTTAATATGTTAAGGTAATGATTTGAAACAGTTTGATATGGATTTTTAAATGTTTAAATGCAGGAAAATCGGTTTTATACCTAAATGTAAAATTGTGAAATTTTTCCAAATGCACTGCCGTTATGGCCTTAAGCCAACTTTAGTAAAATGCACTGCCGTTATGGCCTTAAGCCAACTTTAGTAAAATGAAGAAAGATAATAAACTTATTTTTGTGCAGCTAATGATTTGAATCAACTCGATATGGGTTTCTTAATGTGCACATGCAAGAAAGTCGGTTTTATACCTAAATGTAAAATTGTGGAGTTTTTCCAAATGCACTGCCGTAAAGGTCTTATGTCAACTTGAGTAAGATGGTGAGGGTTAATTAACTTTAATAGGTTAAATTAAAGATTTGAGGCAACTTGATAGGGACTTCTAAATATTTACATGCAAGAAAATCGGTTTTATACCTAAATGTAAAAATATGGAATTTTTTCCAAATGCACTGCCGTTTTGGCTTTATGCCAACTTGAGTAAGATGGTGAGGGTAAATTTACTTTAATATGTTAAGTTCATGATTTGAAGCAACTTTATATGGATTTCTAAATGTGTACATGCAAGAAAGTTGGTTTTATACCTAAATGTAAAATTGTGGAATTTTTCCAAACGCACTACCCTTATGGCTCTATGCCAATTTTAGTAAGATGAAGAAAGTTAATTAACTTTAATAAGTGAATTTAATAATTTGAAGCAACTTGATATGGATTTCTAAATGTGTACATGCAGGAAAGTCGGTTTTATACCTAAATGTAAAATTGTGGAATTTTTCCAAGTGCACTGCCGTTTTTGCTTTATGCGAACTTTAGTAAGATGGTGAGGGTAAATTTACTTTAATATGTTAAGCTAATGATTTGGAGCAACTTGGTATGGATTTCTAAATGTGTACTTGCCAGAAAACCGGTTTTATAACTAAATGTAAAATTGTGGATTTTTTTCCAAATGCACTGCCGTTTTGGCGTTATGCCAACTTGAGTAAGATGGTGAGGGTTATTTAACTTTAATATGTTAAGTTAATGATTTTTGGCAACTTGATAGAGATTTTTAAATGTTTAAATGCAGGAAAATCGGTTTTATACCTAAATGTAAAATTGTGGAGTTTTTCCAAATGCTGTGCCGTTATGGCTTTATGCCAACTTTAGTAAGATGAAGAAAGTTAATTACTTTAATATGTGAAGCTTATGATTTGAATCAACTTGATATGGATTTCTAAATGTGTACATGCCAGAAAATCAGTTTGATAGCTAAATGTAAAATTGTGGAATTTTTCCAAATGCACTGCCGTTATGGTCTTATGTAAACTTGAGTAAGATAGTAGTTGATTAACTTTAATATGTGATGCTAATGATTTGGAGCAACTTGATATGGATTTCTAAATGTGTACATGCAGGAAAGTCGGTTTTATACCTAAATGTAAAATTGTGGAATTTTTCCAAACGCACTGCCGTTATGGCATTATGCTAACTTTAGTAAGATGAAGAAAGTTAACTAACTTTAATATGTGAATTTAATAATTTGAGACAACTTGATATGGATTTCTCAATGTGTGCATGCACGAAAGCGGTTTTATACCTAAATGTAAAATTATGGAATTTTTTCCAAATGCACTGCCGTTATGGTCTTATGTCAACTAGAGTAAGATGGTGAGGATTAACTAATTAACTTTAACATGAGATGCTAATGATTTGGAGCAACTTGATATGGATTTCTAAATGTGTACATGCAGGAAAGTGGGTTTTATACCTAAATGTAAAATTGTGGAATTTTTCCAAACGCACTGCCGTTATGCCATTATGCCAACTTTCGTAAGATGAAGAAAGTTAACTAACTTTAATATGTGAATTTAATAATTTGAGACAACTTGATATGGATATCTCAATGTGTGCATGCACGAAAGTCGGTTTTATACATAAATGTAAAATTATGGAATTTTTTCCAAATGCACTGCCACTATGGTCTTATGTTAACTTGAGTAAGATGGTGAGGGTTAATTAATTAATTTTAATATGTGATGCTAATGATTTGGAGCAACTTGATATGGATTTCTAAATGTGTACATGCAGGAAAGTGGGTTTTATACCTAATTGTAAAATTGTAGAATTTTTCCAAACGCACTGCCGTTATGCCATTATGCCAACTTTAGTAAGATGAAGAAAGTTAACTAACTTTAATATGTGAATTTAATAACTTGAGACAACTTGATATTGATTTCTCAATGTGCGCATGCACGAAAGTCGGTTTCATACCTAAATGTAAAATTATGGAATTTTTTCCAAATGCACTGCCGTTATGGTCTTATGTCAACTAGAGTAAGATGGTGAGGATTAACTAATTAACTTTAATATGTGATGCTAATGATTTGGAGCAACTTGATATGGATTTCTAAATGTGTACATGCAGGAAAGTCGGTTTTATACCTAAATGTAAAATTGTGGAATTTTTCCAAACGCACTGCCGTTATGCCATTGTGCCAACTTTAGTAAGATGAAGAAAGTTAACTAACTTTAATATGTGAATTTAATAATTTGAGACAACTTGATAAGGATTTCTAAATGTGTACATGCACGCTACTCGGTTTTATACTTAAATGTAAAATTGTGGAATTTTTTCCAAATGCACTGCCGTTATGGTCTTATGTTAAATTGAGTAAGATGGTGAGGTTTAATTAATTAACTTTAATATGTGAAGCTAATGATTTAAGATGAAGGAAGTTAATTAACTTTAATATGTGATGCTAATGATTTGGAGCAACTTGATATGGATTACTAAATGTGTACATGCCAGAAAATCGGTTTTATAACTAAATGTAAAATTGTGGAATTTTTCCAAATGCACTGCCGTTATGGCTTTATGCCAACTTTAGTAAGATGAAGAAAGTTAATTAACTTTAATATGTGAAGCTAATAATTTGAAGCAACTTTATATGGATTTCTAAATGTGTACATACCAGAAAATCGGTTTTATAACTAGATGTAAAATTGTGGAATTTTTTCCAAATGCACTGCCGTTTTGGATAAATGCCAACTTGAGTAAGATGATGAGGGTTATTTAACTTTAATATGTTAAGTTAATGCTTTGAGTCAACTTGATAGGGATTTTTAAATGTTTAAATGCAGGAAAATCGGTTTTATACCTAAATGTTAAATTGTGGAATTTTTCCAAATGCACTCGGGGTTTTGGCGTTATGGCAACTTCTGAAATATGACGAAGGTTAATTAACTTGAATATGTGACGTTTATGATTTGAATCAACTTGATATGGATTTCTAAATGTGTACATACCAGAAAATCAGTTTTATAACTAAATGTAAAATTGTAGAATTTTTCCAAATGCTGTGCCGTTATGGCTTTATACCAACTTTAGTAAGATGAAGAAAGTTAATTAACTTTAATATGTGAAGCTAATAATTTGAAGCAACTTGATATGGATTTCTAAATGTGTACATGCCAGAAAATCGGTTTTATAACTAAATGTAAAATTGTGGAATTTTTTCCAAATGCACTGCCGTTTTGGCTTAATGGCAACTTGAGTAAGATGATGAGGGTTATTTAACTTTAATATGTTAAGTTAATGATTTGAGGCAACTTGATAGGGATTTTTAAATGTTTAAATGCAGGAAAATCGGTTTTATACCTAAATGTAAAATTGTGGAATTTTTCCAAATGCTGTGCCGTTATGGCTTTATGCGAACTTCTGTAAGATGACGAAGGTGAATTAACTTTAATATGTTAAGCTAATGATTTGAAACAGTTTGATATGGATTTTTAAATGATTAAATGCAGGAAAATCGGTTTTATACCTAAATGTAAAATTATGAAATTTTTCCAAATGCACTGCCGTTATGGCCTTATGTCAACTTTAGTAAAATGAAGAAAGATAATTAACTTTAATATGTGAAGCTAATGATTTGAATCAACTCGATATGGTTTTCTTAATGTGCACATGCAAGAAAGTCGGTTTTATACCTAAATGTAAAATTATGGAATTTTTTCCAAATGCACTGCCGTTATGGCCTTATGCCAACTTTAGTAAGATGAAGAAAGATAATTAACTTTAATATGTGATGCTAATGATTTGGAGCAACTTGATATGGATTTCTAAATGTGTACATGCAAGAAAGTCGGTTTTATACCTAAATGAAGAATTGTAGAATTTTTCCAAATGCTGTGCCGTTATGGCTTTATGCCAATTTTAGTAAGGTGAAGAAACTTAATTAACTTTAATAAGTGAATTTAATAATTTGAAGCAACTTGATATGGATTTCTCAATGTGTGCATGCAAGAAAGTCGGTTTTATACCTAAATGTAAAATTATGGAATTTTTTCCAAATGCACTGCCGTTATGGTCTTATGTCAACTAGAGTAAGATGGTGAGGGTAAATTTACTTTAATATGTTAAATTAATGATTTGAGGCAACTTGATATGGATTTCTAAATGTGTACATGCAAGAAAGTCGGTTTTATACCTAAATGTAAAATTGTGGAATTTTTTCAAATGCACTGCCGTTATGGTCTTATGTCAACTAGAGTAAGATGGTGAGGGTAAATTTACTTTAATATGTTAAGTTAATGATTTGAGGCAACTTGATAGGGATTTCTAAATGTGTACATGCAAGAAAGTCGGTTTTATACCTAAATGTAGAATTGTGGAATTTTTCCAAATGCACTGCCGTTATGGTCTTATGTCAACTAGAGTAAGATGGTGAGGGTAAATTTACTTTACTATGTTAAGTTAATGATTTGAGGCAACTTGATATGGATTTCTAAATGTGTACATGCAAGAAAGTCGGTTTTATACCTAAATGTAAAATTGTGGAATTTTTCTAAATGCACTGCCCTTATGGTCTTATGTCAACTAGAGTAATATGGTGAGGGTAAATTTACTTTAATATGTTAAGTTTATGATTTGAAGCAACTTGATATGTATTTCTAAATGTGTACATGCAAGAAAGTCGGTTCTATACCTAAATGAAGAATTGTAGAATTTTTCCAAATGCTGTGCCGTTATGGCTTTATGTTAACTTTAGTAAGATGAAGAAAGTTAATTAACTTTAATGTGTGAATTTAATAATTTGAAGCAACCTGATATGGATTTCTCAATGTGTGCATGCAAGAAAGTCGGTTTTATACCTAAATGTTAAATTATGGAATTTTTTCCAAATGCACTGTCGTTATGGTCTTATGTTAAATTGAGTAAGATGGTGAGGGTTAATTAATTACCTTTAATATGTGAAGCTAATGATTTAAGGCAACTTGATATGTATTTCTAAATGTGTACATGCAAGAAAGTCGGTTTTATACCTAAATGTAAAATTGTGGAATTTTTCCAAATGCACTGCCGTTATGGTCTTATGTCAACTTGAGTAAGATGGTGAAAGTTAATTAACTTTAATATGTGAAGGTAATGATTTGAATCAACTCGATATGGATTTCTTAATGTGCACATGCCAGAAAATAGGTTTTATAACTAAATGTAAAATTGTGGAATTTTTCCAAATGCACTGCCCTTATGGTCTTATGTCAACTAGAGTAAGATGGTGAGGGTAAATTTACTTTAATATGTTAAGTTTATGATTTGAAGCAACTTGATATGTATTTCTAAATGTGTACATGCAAGAAAGTTGGTTTTATACCTAAATGTAGAATTGTGGAATTTTCCAAATGCACTGCCGTTATGGCGTTATGCACACTTGAGTAAGATGACGAATGTTATTTAACTTTAATATGTTAAGCTAATGATTTGAAACAGTTTGATATGGATTTTTAAATGTTTAAATGCAGGAAAATCGGTTTTATAACTAAATGTAAAATTGTGGAATTTTTCCCAAATGCACTGCCGTTATGGCCTTATGCCAACTTTAGTAAGATGAAGAAAGATAATTAACTTTAATATGTGAAGCTAATGGTTTGAATCAGCTCGATATGGATTTCTTAATGTGCACATGCAAGAAAGTCGGTTTTATACCTAAATGTAAAATTGTGGAATTTTTTTCAAACGCACTGCCGTTATAGTCTTATGTCAACTTGAGTAAGATGGTGAGGGTTAATTATTTAACTTTAATATGTGATGCTAATGATTTGGAGCAACTTGATGTGGATTTCTAAATGTGTACATGCCAGAAAATCGGTTTTATAACTAAATGTAAAATTGTGGAATTTTTCCAAATGCTCTGCCGTTATGGTCTTATGTCAACTTGAGTAAGATGGTGAGGGTTAATTAACTTTAATAGGTTAAGTTAATGATTAGGCAACTTGATAGGGACTTCTAAATATTTACATGCAAGAAAATCGGTTTTATACCTAAATGTAAAATTATGGAATTTTTCCAATTGCACTGCCGTTATGGTCTTATGCCAACTTGAGTAAGATGGTGAGGGTAAGTTTACTTTAATATGTTAAGTTAATGATTTGAAGCAACTTTAAATGGATTTCTAAATGTGTACATGCAAGGAAGTTGGTTTTATACCTAAATGTAAAATTGCGGAATTTTTCCAAACGTACTAACATTATGGCTTTATGCCAACTTTAGTAAGATGAAGAAAGTTAATTAACTTTAATATGTGAATTTAATAATTTGAAGCAACTTGATATGGATTTCTCAATGTGTGCATGCAAGAAAGCCGGTTTTATAACTAAATGCAAAATTGTGGAATTTTTCCAAATGCACTGCCGTTATGGCCTTATGCCAACTTTAGTAAGATGAAGGAAGTTAATTAACTTTAATATGTGAAGCTTATGATTTGAATCAACTTGATATGGATTTCTAAATGTGTACATGCCAGAAAATCGGTTTTACAACTAAATGTAAATTTGTGGAATTTTTCCAAATGCACTGCCGTTATGGCCTTATGCCAACTATAGTAAGCTGAAGGAAGTTAATTAACTTTAATATGTGATGCTAATGATTTGGAGCAACTTGATATGGATTTCTAAATGTGTACATGCCAGAAAATCGGTTTTATAACTAAATGTAAAATTGTGGAATTTTCCCAAATGCACTGCCGATATGGCCTTATGCCAACTTTAGTAAGATGAAGGAAGTTAATTAACTTTAATATGTGAAGCTAATGATTTGAATCAACTTGATATGTATTTCTAAATGTGTACATGCAAGAAAGTCGGTTTTATACATAAATGAAGAATTGTAGAATTTTTCCAAATGCTGTGTCGTTATGGCTTTATGCCAACTTTAGTAAGATGAAGAAAGTTAATTAACTTTAATGTGTGAATTTAATAATTTGAAGCAACCTGATATGGATTTCTCAATGTGTGCATGCAAGAAAGTCGGTTTTATACCTAAATGTAAAATTATGGAATTTTTTCCAAATGCACTGCCGTTATGGTCTTATGTCAACTTGAGTAAGATGGTGAGGGTTAATTAATTAACTTTAATATGTGAAGCTAATGATTTGAAGTAACTTTATATGGATTTCTAAATGTGTACATGCAAGAAAGTCGGTTTTCTACCTAAATGCAAAATTGTGGAATTTTTCCAAATGCACTACCTTTATGGCTTTATGCCAACTTTAGTAAGATGAAGAAAGTTAATTAACTTTAATATGTGAAGCTAATGATTTGAATCAACTTGATATGGATTTCAAAATGTGTATATGCCAGAAAATCAGTTTTATAACTAAATGTAAAATTGTGGAATTTTTCCAAATGCAATGCCGTTATGGCTTTATGCCAAATTTAGTAAGATGAAGAAAGTTAATTAACTTTAATATGTGAAGCTAAAGATTTGGAGCAACTTGGTGTGGATTTCTAAATATGTACATGCCAGAAAATCGGTTTTATATCTAAATGTAAAATTATATCATTTTTTCCAAATGCACTGCCGTTTTGGCTTTATGCCAACTTTAGTTATAGGAAAAAAGTTAATTAACTTTAATTTGTGAATTAAGTAATTCGAAACAACTTGATATGGATTTCTAAATGTGTACATGCACGAAAGTCGGTTTTATACCTAAATGTAAAATTGTGGAATTTTTCCAAACACACTACCCTTATGGCTTTATGCCAACTTTACTAAGATGAAGAAAGTTAATTGACTTTAATATGTGATTTTAGTAATTTGAAGCAACTTGATATGGATTTCTCAATGTGTGCATGCAAGAAAGTCGGTTTTATACCTAAATGTAAATTATGGAATTTTTTCCAAATGCACTGCCGTTATGGTCTTATATGAACTTGAGTAAGATGGTGAGGGTTAATTAATTAACTTTAATATGTGAAGCTAATGATTTGAATCAACTTGATATGGATTTCTAAATGTGTACATGCCAGAAAATCAGTTTTATAACTAAATGTAAAATTGTGGAATTTTTCCAAATGCACTGCCGTTATGGCATTATGCCAACTTTAGTAAGATGAAGAAAGTTAACTAACTTTAATATGTGAAATAAATAATTTGAGACAACTTGATATGGATTTCTCAATGTGTGCATTCACGAAAGTCGGTTTTATACCTAAATGTAAAATTATGGAATTTTTTCCAAATGCACTGCCGTTATGGTCTTATGTCAACTAGAGTAAGATGGTGAGGGTTAATTAATTAACTTAATATGTGAAGCTAATGATTTGAAGACACTTGATATGTATTTCTAAATGTGTACATTCAAGAAAGTCGGTTTTATACCTAAATGTAAAATTGTGGAATTTTTCCAAACGCACTGCCGTTATGGCATTATGACAACTTTAGTAAGATGAAGAAAGTTAACTAACTTTAATATGTGAATTTAATAATTTGAGACAACTTGATATGGATTTCTCAATGTGTGCATGCACGAAAGCCGGTTTTATACCTAAATGTAAAATTATGGAATTTTTTCCAAATGCACTGCCGTTATGGTCTTATGTCAACTAGAGTGAGATGGTGAGGGTTAATTAATTAACTTTAGTATGTGATGCTAATGTAAACCGACAGTTTCCGTTAATTCAAAAGTGAAGCGCTTATAGTAAAGAACAATGTTATTTTATTTATGATCAAAAAAAACATATGTATACAAAGAGCGTCCGCCGCTGCCGTCACACGTCCGCCTCGGAGTGTAGTTGATGCTCAACTGCCCTTACTCATTCGATGACAGCTCGGCCTCTCCTGGCATCTCGTCATCCCAAGACGAGTTATCGCTGTCTAGTTCGGGACTGGACGAACACCATGGCTTGAGGTGGTCCACCGACATGACATTGCAATACCTGCGATGTGTCACTGTGGCATCTGGTAAATCTTCGATGATGTATCGGTCGTAGTCCAGCACCTTCGTTACCATGTATGGACCCTTGTACACCGGATCTAATTTATGTGACTCTCTTGTTGCACTTGGGACGTAATCGACTACAACCAGGTCCCCGACCTGGTATTTCCGAGGCTTCCGGTGACGTTGATCATACCTCTCCTTCCATTTGTTCCGCTGATTCATGATATTCTGTGCTGCCTCGCCCCTTTTTATCTCGATGTCTGACATCTCGGTGACCTCGTCGTGCAAAGCTTGAATGATTCGGTTACCGGTTACGTCCCTAGGATTAAAGAAGAAGACTAGCTCATTAGGTGTATACTGCGTTACCTCGTTTTTCTGCGAATTAAGACTCCACTGGAGTGCTGGCAGTGATAAGTCCCAAGCCCTAGTCTCGACAGTCATACATTTCAGTGCAGTTAAGAGCGTTTTGTTCACTCGATCTGCCTGACCATTTGCTCTCGGAGTTCGTACCGCTGTCTTCGTATGTTGAATACCATTCTTGTGGGTGAATGCTTCAAACTGCTTTGATGTGAATGCGGTTCCCCGGTCAGAGGTGATACGTAGCGGTTGACCAAAGATTGACATCGTATCTGCGAGCGCCTTTATTACTGGTGTGCTTCCGGTATTTCGTACAGCTTTCAGTAGGGAATATTTGCTGAACCCACATACCATGACGAGGACATACGCCTGACCGGAAGTGCTTTTTGGAAATGGTCCTATATGATCAAGGTAAATATGCCGGAATGGTATCGGTAGCACCTCCGCAACATGAAGTTGACTTTGCTTTTTGCCACCTGCGACCTTGTTAAGACAGCACTCATCACAGGCAGCGATGTATGATTTAACATACCGACGCATTCGAGGAAACCAAAAATGCTTCATCAATCTGTCCAGTGTCTTCTCTAACGCAAAATGACCGACATCATCGTGGCATGCCTTAGTAACGCGCCACCTAACTGCGTGCGGCACCACCTGCCTTTGACTTTGACCTTGCGGAATAACCGACCATTGCGGAGTTCGTAATCGGTGTTTAGTGGCTTGACTGTAGCTTCGTTGGTTTCTCCAGTTCTGCCTTGAAGTACCTCACAAATTCTCTTCAGCGACTCATCCTGAATCTGCATCGCATATACCCAATCGTTTGGCGTCCTGACGTGACCAACTGCTAACACATAATCTGCAACTGTTTCCGGCTGGGTGGGTGGCTCACCTGGAGCTCTGCTCAATGCATCAAGTGTAGCATCTGAACACCGGCACGATGTTTGCACGTAAAATCAAATTCGTGCAACCGCAGCCACCACCTAGCGATGCGTGGCCTCAACGGAGTAGCTTCTTTGGTTGTGACCACTGCGTTGCAGTCGGTGCGAACTACAAAATGAGTGCCCAGTAAGAACACACGGAATCTCTCCACCGATTCCACAACAGCCAAGACTTCCAATTCGTGACTCGGATACCTGGATTCTGCTGAACTGCACTGCCGGCTGTAGTATTGAACCGGTTTACAGCCACCCTCTTGCTGCAGCATAACACCCGAGACACCGGCTGCACTCACATCTATGTGCACCTCATGTTCCTTCGTCGGATCAAACATGACAAGAACTGGTTGCGTAGTTAGAGCTTGCTTCAGATTCGTAAATGCCTGTTGCTGTTCCTCGGCCCATACAAACGTTGCTTCCTTCTTGAGTAAGGAGGCTAATGGCTTGGCTATGATGCTTTACCCTTTGACGAATTTCCGGAAGAAACCGGCTAGGCCCAGAAACTGTCGCACCTCCGTCGGCGTGCGTGGTTGCGGAAAGTCGCTTATGCACTTTGTTTTCTCTTCGCCCGGCTGGATGCCCTCTGCGCTGATGACATGACCAAGGAACTGTATACGCGTTGCCATAAAGGTACATTTGGACGGCCTCAAAGTAAGTCCGGCTTCCTTTACTGCTTGTAAAAATTCATAGAGTACCTCGATGCTTCCTGCGACCGTTTTCGTAGCGATGATGACTTCATCCACGTAGCTTATTATTTGGTCACGATGATTTAACCCTCTCACCAGCTTTGTTACCATTTCTTGGAATACCATCGGCGCATTACGCAACCCGAATGGCATCACGTTGTGCTCGTACAACCCGTCTGGTGTCAAGAACGCGGTGTACTGTTTGCTGTCTTCCGTTAACGGGATCTGGTAGTAACCAGCCGTCATGTCCAATATGGTGAATACATGGTTATTGGCGAGCTTTGACAACTGCTCCTCGACGATAGGCGTTGGGAAGTGTTTCTTTAATGTTACTGCGTTGAGTGCCCGATAATCGATACACATCCTGTCTTCACCATTCGATTTTTTTACCAAGATCACTGGAGCCGAATGTCGTGATGAACTTGGCCTGATGATATCGTACTTAAGCAGCTCGTCGATGATCTTCGATAACGTTGGTCGTTGACTTAACGCCACTTGATAGCGCCTACCGATGACTGGTTGATCGCCACTGATAGAGATTTCCATTTCGGTTGTTCTGCATCTCCCTAGATTCGCCAACGTCTCCGTAACGCAGCTCTAGTACTTATGTAGCACTCTGGTGACTTCTTTAACTTCATCTGGATTGAGTGCTTCGTCGATGTTGAACGTATTAGTGTGGCACATATGCACTCAAATGACCCCAGAGTCGATGGTTAACCTGCAACCTTCTTTGCATAAAATGTCGCTACCAATAATAATATCGTATGGCATAAACTTATCTGGAACGATCTGACAGGCTGTCGAGATCGTAATTCCATCAATGACGATGTTGATGTTAGCTAGTTCTGTGCTGTTCACCACCGCTCCACCGAATACTAGAAGACGTTTTACTGAAGTTCGGCGCTCTGCGTCATGCGGCACTTTAGATGACGCAATGAGTGAGAAGTCACTACCCGTGTCGATGAAACCACTGTATTGCTCCCCGTTGACCATGACTTCTTTGCTTTCTGGGTTGACTGCAACGATGACTTCGTCGTTGACCTTTGTCACTGTTGGTCGTTCGGCGGGACATGCTTTGGCTTCATGCCCCACCTTGTTGCACCGAGCACATTTGGGTTTTCGTGGAGGTTGAGGACATTTAGCCGCAATGTGCCCAAACGAGTTGCAATTATAGCATTTGATCTGCTTCCTCTCGACCGTTGTTTTGTTGGCCATCTCGCTTGGAGTCCCATAGTCTGACATGCTTACCTTCGTGGTAGTTGGCATGGCGACCAACTCCTTAATGGATTGTAGAAGATCGTTGCATGTCGGCACCTTTAGAGCCAACATCGTGCGCGTTAGTGATGCGTCGTTTAGACCCGTGATGATGTACGAGTTAATGGACTCCTCGTCCATCTTTCCCCGTCGCCCAATACTTAACATGGCATAATAATATTCTTCAAATGTTTCACGTGATTGCCGCTTCCGTTGTGCCATCTCACGGTGCACCTGTGCTGATATCATTGTAGCTGGGAAATCTCGTTCAAATGCTCCAACGAATTCAGCCCACGTTTGGAATACTTGTTGGGCGTCTAGCCATTCTTTTGCGACCCCTCTTAGCTTTGATTGTGCTGCTACCAATATTTCCTGCTCCGTTAATTCATATGCGCTACGCAACTGTACCGTCTTCTCTATGAACACTGCACTGCTTAACGTGCCCTTTAATGGGTCGTACTCTGGCATCAACCCACAAATTTCCTGCAAACCGCTAGCCCTTCCTTGTCCTGCCACCCTTGGCCTTTAGGCCGTTGTGACCACCTCGTTCATATGTGCTGGCGTTGACGTCATTCGCGGACCCTCAGCCGTAACTGTACCTTCATCACTTCTGCGCGATGCTGTGAGTTCACCGACAGTTTTCGTTAATTCCAGAATAGCGTTGCGCAATTCATCCATCTGTTGTTGACCGTTGTCTCCATCGCCTCCAACTTCAAGCTCCTCCGAGTCGATCTCATCTGCGCCATATATTTCGCTGACTTTTGCTACCTTTAGCGCCTTATTGCCGACCACCGTAACGTTTTGACTTTTTAGCACCCGGTTTAGCTCTTCGACTTTCAAATTTTTAAATTTTACTAAGACCATTTTGTTTTCCCTAAACACGTCCGTTCTAGCTGGCGTCTGTTTTCCTTCTACTTTTTACCATTCGTAATTTATTTCAATTGCATCAACTTCTCTTTGTCGACGCTCTCGTTCGCCTTCAACGCTTTGTGTTGAAAACCGTTGCACTGCCTCACTGCCTGTTACATTTGCCGCTGGTATACTTTTAGCGACAAATTGTCTTTGCAGTATTTCTTTTGTGCACTCGCGTCTCTTGTGTCTCTTTCCCTCTTCTTTCGTTCTATTATCGTTTGAACGAATTTTCGGGAAACTTTTGTAGTTTTGTCGCGCACTAGCTGCGTTGCTATGGGCGCAGTTTTTGGCAAATTCTACGAATCCTTTGTAGGCTTTAGATAAAATCCTACTGCTGAGTTGTAAACCGACAGTTTCCGTTAATTCAAAAGTGAAGCGCTTATAGTAAAGAACAATGGTATTTTATTTATGATCAAAAAAAACATATGTATACAAAGAGCGTCCGCCGCTGCCGTCACACGTCCGCCTCGGAGTGTGGTTGATGCTCAACTGCCCTTACTCATTCGATGACACTAATGATTATGAGCAACTTGATATGGATTTCTAAATGTGTACATGCCAGAAAATCGGTTTTATAACTAAATGTAAAATTGTGGAATTTTTCCAAATGCACTGCCGTTATGGCATTATGCCAACTTTAGTAAGATGAAGAAAGTTAACTAATTTTAATATGTGAATTTAATAATTTGAGACAACCTGATATGGATTTCTAAATGTGTACATGCACGCTACTCGGTTTTATATCGGGTGATTTTTTTGAGGTTAGGATTTTCATGCATTAGTATTTGACAGATCACGTGGGATTTCAGACATGGTGTCAAAGAGAAAGATGCTCAGTATGCTTTGACATTTCATCATGAATAGACTTACTAACGAGCAACGCTTGCAAATCATTGAATTTTATTACCAAAATCAGTGTTCGGTTCGAAACTAGAGTAAGATGGTGAGGGTAAATTTACTTTAATATGTTAAATTAATGATTTGAGGCAACTTGATATGGATTTCTAAATGTGTACATGCAAGAAAGTCGGTTTTATACCTAAATGTAGAATTGTGGAATTTTTTCCAAATGCACTGCCGTTATGGTCTTATGTTAACTTGAGTAAGATGGTGAGGGTTAATTAATTAACTTTCATATGTGAAGCTAATGATTTAAAGCAACTTGATATGTATTTCTAAATGTGTACATGCAAGAAAGTCGGTTTTATACCTAAATGTAAAATTGTGGAATTTTTCCAAACGCACAACCCTTATGGCTTTATGCAAACTTAAGTAAGATGAAGAAATATAATTAGCTTTATTATGTGAAGCTTATGATTTTAATCAACTTGATATGGATTTCTTAAGGTGTACATGACAGAAAATCGCTTTTATAACTAAATGTAAAATTGTGGAATTTTTCCAAATGCACTGCCGTTATGGT
>NW_024393656.1:0-8132 GCF_016617805.1 Bactrocera tryoni
TTGGAAAAATTCCATAATTTTACATTTAGGTATAAAACCGACTTTCTTGCATGTACACATTTAGAAATCCATATCAAGTTGTTTAAAATTATTAAATTCACTAATTAAAGTTAATTAACTTTCTTCATCTTACTAAAGTTGGCATAAAGCCATAACGGCACAGCATTTGGAAAAATTCCACAATTTTACATTTAGGTTTAAAATCGATTTTCCTGCATTTAAACATTTAGCAATCCCTTTCGAGTTGACTCAAATTATTAACGTCACATATTCAAGTTAATTAACATTCTTCATCTTACAGAAGTTGGCATAAAGCCAAAACGGCAGTGCATTTATAAAAAAATTCAATAATTTTACATTTAGGTATAACACGGACTTTCTTGCATGTACACATTTAGAAATCCATATCAAGTTGCTTCAAATTAATAAATTCACATATTAAAGTTAGTTAACCCTCAACATCTTACTCAAGTTGACATATTAAAGTTAATTACCTTTCTTGATCTTGGCATAAAGCCATAACGGTAGTGCATTTGGAAAAATTCCACAATTTTACATTTAGGTATAAAACCGAATTTCTGGCATGTTCACATTTAGAAATCCATATCAAGTTGCTTCAAATCATTAGCTTCACATATTAAAGTTAATTAACCTTCGCGATCTTACAGAAGTTCGCATAAAGCCAAAACGGCAGTGCATTTGGAAAAATTCCACAATTTTGCATTTAGTATAACATCGATTTTCTGGCATGTACACATTAAGAAATCCATATCAAGTTGCTTCAAATCATTAGCTTCACATATTAAAGTTAATTAACTTTCTGCATCTTACTCAAGTTGGCATAAAGCCAAAACGTCAGTGCATTTGGAAAAAATTCCATTATTTTACATTTAGGTATACAACCGACTCTCTTGCCTGTACACATTTAGAAATCCATATCAAGTTGTTTCAAATTATTAAATTCACATATTAAAGTTAATTAACTTTCTTCATCTTACAGAAGTTGGCATAAAGCTAAACCCCGAGTGCATTTGAAAAATTCCATAATTTTACATTTAGGTATATAACCGACTTTCTTGCATGTACACATTTAGAAATCCATATCAAGTTGTTTCAAATTATTAAATTCACTAATTAAAGTTAATTAACTTTCTTCATCTTACTAAAGTTGGCATAAAGCCATAACGGCACAGCATTTGGACAAATTCCACAATTTTACATTTAGGTTTAAAATCGATTTTCCTGCATTTAAACATTTAGCAATCCCTTTCGAGTTGACTCAAATTATTAACGTCACATATTCAAGTTAATTAACATTCTTCATCTTACAGAAGTTGGCATAAAGCCAAAACGGCAGTGCATTTGGAAAAAATTTCATAATTTTACATTTAGGTATAAAACGGACTTTCTTGCATGTACACATTTAGAAATCCATATCAAGTTGCTTCAAATAAATAAATTCACATATTAAAGTTAGTTAACCCTCACCATCTTACTCAAGTTGACATATTAAAGTTAATTACCTTTCTTCATCTTGGCATAAAGCCATAACGGTAGTGCATTTAAAAAAATTCCACAATTTTACATTTAGGTATAAAACCGAATTTCTGGCATGTTCACATTTAGAAATCCATATCAAGTTGCTTCAAATCATTAGCTTCACATATTAAAGTTAATTAACTTTCGCGATCTTACAGAAGTTCGCATAAAGCCAAAACGGCAGTGCATTTGGAAAAATTCCACAATTTTGCATTTAGTATAACATCGATTTTCTGGCATGTACACATTTAGAAATCCATATCAAGTTGTTTCAAATTATTAAATTCACATATTGAAGTTGATTAACTTTCTTATCTTACTAAAGTTGGCATAAAGCCATAACGGCAGTGCATTTGGAAAAATCCAAAATTGTACATTTTAGTATAAAACCGATTTTTCTGCATTTAAACACTTAGCAATCCATATCGAGTTGATTCAAATCATTAACGTCACACGTTCAAGTTAATAAACCTTCGTCATATTACAGAAGTTGGCATAAAGCCAAAACGGCAGTGCATTTGGAAAAATTCCACAATTTTACATTTAGGTATAAAACGGACTTTCTTGCATGTACACATTTAGAAATCCATATCAAGTTGCTTCAAATTAATAAATTCACATATTAAAGTTAGTTAACCCTCACCATCATACTCAAGTTGACATATTAAAGTTAATTACCTTTCTTCATCTTGGCAAAAAGCCATAACGGTAGTGCATTTGGAAAAATTCCACAATTTTACATTTAGGTATAAACCGATATTCTGGCATGTACACATTTAGAAATCCATATCAAGTTGCTTCAAATCATTAGCTTAACATATTAAAGTTAATTAACCCTCACCATCTTCGTCAAGTTGGCAGAAAGCCAAAACGGCAGTGCATTTGGAAAAAATTCTATAATTTCACATTTAGGTATAAAACCGACTCTCTCGCATGTACACATTTAGAAATCCATATCAAGTTGTTTCAAATCAATAACTTTACATATTAAAGTTAATTAACCTTCTTAATATTACAGAAGTTGGCATAAAGCCAAAACGGCAGTGCATTTGGAAAAAATTCCATTATTTTACAATTAGGTATAAAACCGACTCACTTTCCTGTACACATTTAGAAATCCATATCAAGTTGTCTCAAATTATTAAATTCACATATTAAAGTTGATTAACTTTCTTCATCTTACTAAAGTTGGCTTTAAGCCATAACGGCAGTGCATTTGGAAGAATCCACAATTGTACGTTTAAGTATAAAACCGATTTTAGCAATCCATATCGAGTTGATTCAAATCATTAACGTCACATATTAAAGTTAATTAACCTTCGTCATATTCCAGAAGTTGGCATAAAGCCAAAACGGCAGTGCATTTGGAAAAATTCCACAATTTTACATTTAGTTATAAAACGGACTTTCTTGCATGTACACATTTAGAAATCCATATCAAGTTGCTTCAAATTAATAAATTCACATATTAAAGTTAGTTAAACCTCACCATCTTACTCAAGTTGACATATTAAAGTTAATAACCTTTCTTCATCTTGGCATAAAGCCATAACGGTAGTGCATTTGGAAAAATTCCACAATTTTACAGTTAGGGATACCACCGATTTTCTGGCATGTACACATTTAGAAATCCATATCAAGTTGCTTCAAATCATTATCTTAACATATTAAAGTTAATTAACCCTCACCATCTTCGTCAAGTTGGCATAAAGCCAAAATGGCAGTGCATTTGGAAAAAATTCCATAATTTCACATTTAGGTATAAAACCGATTTTCTGGCATGTACACATTTAGAAATCCATATCAAGTTGCTTCAAATCATTAGCTTCACATATTAAAGTTAATTAACCCTCACCATCTTCGTCAAGTTGGCGTAAAGCCAAAACGGCAGTGCATTTGGAAAATTCCAGAATTTTACAATTAGTTATAAAACCGATTTTCTGGCATGTACACATTTAGAAATCCATATCAAGTTGCTTCAAATCATTAGCTTCACATATTAAAGTTAATTAACCCTCACCATCTTCGACAAGTTGGCATAAAGCCAAAACGGCAGTGCATTTGGAAAAAATTCCATAATTTTACATTTAGGTATAAAACCGACTCTCTTGCCTGTACACATTTAGAAATCCATATCAAGTTGTTTCAAATTATTAAATTCACATATTAAATTTAATTAACTTTCTTCATCTTACTTAAGTTGGCATAAAGCCATAACGGCAGTGCATTTGGAAAAATCCAGAATTTTTCATTTAGTTATAAAACCGATTTTCTGGCATGTACACATTTAGAAATCCATATCAAGTTGCTTCAAATCATTAGCTTCACATATTAAAGTTAATTAACCCTCACCATCTTCGTCAAGTTGGCGTAAAGCCAAAACGGCAGTGCATTTGGAAAATTCCAGAATTTTACAATTAGTTATAAAACCGATTTTCTGGCATGTACACATTTAGAATTCCATATCAAGTTGCTTCAAATCATTAGCTTCACATATTAAAGTTAATTAACCCTCACCATCTTCGTCAAGTTGGCATAAAGCCAAAACGGCAGTGCATTTGGAAAAAATTCCATAATTTTACATTTAGGTATAAAACCTACTCTCTTGCCTGTACACATTTTGAAATCAATATCAAGTTGTTTCACATTATTAAATTCACATATTAAAGTTTATTAGCCCTCACCATCTTACTCAAGTTGGCATAAAGCCAAAACGGCAGTGCATTTGGAAAAAATTCCATAATTTTACATTTAGGTATAAAACCGACTCTCTTGCCTGTACACATTTAGAAATCCATATCAAGTTCTTTCAAATTATTAAATTCACATATTAAAGTTAATTAACTTTCTTCATCTTACTAAAGTTGGCATAAGGCCATAACGGCAGTGTATTTGGAAAAATCCACAATTGTACATTTAAGTATAAAATCGGTTTTCTTGCATGTACGCATTTGGAAATCCATATCAAAATACCTCAAATCATTAGCTTAACATATTAAAGTTAATTAACCCTCACCATCTTACTCAAGTTGGCATAAAGCCAAAACGGCATTGCATTTGGAGAAAATTCCATAATTTTACATTTAGCTATAAAACCGACTCTCTTGCCTGAACACATTTAGAAATCCATATCAAGTTTTTTGAAATTATTAAATTCACATATTAATTAACTTTCTTCATCTTACTAAAGTTGGCATAAAGCCCTAACGGCAGTGCATTTGGAAAAATCCAAATTGTACACTTAGGTATAAAATCGATTTTCTTCCATGTACGCATTTAGAAATCCATATCAAAATACCTCAAATCATTAGCTTAACATATTAAAGTTAATTAACCCTCACCATCTTACTCAAGTTGGCATAAAGCCAAAACGGCAGTGCATTTGGAAAAACTCCACAATTTTTCATTTAGGCATAAAACCGACTTTCTTGCATCTACAAATCTAGAAATCCATATCAAGTTGTTTCAAATTATTAAATTATTATGTTAAAGTTAATTAACATTCTTCATCTTACTAAAGTTGGCAAAAAGCCATAACGGCAGTGCATTTGGAAAAATTCCACAATTTTACAATTAGGTATAAAACCCATTTTCCTGCATTTAAACATTAAGCAATCCATATCGAGTTGATTCAAATCAATAACGTCACATATTTAAGTTAACTAACATTCGCCATATTACAGAAGTTGGCACAAAGCAAAAACGGCAATGCATTTGGAAAAATTCCACAATTTTTCATTTAGGTATAAAACCAATTTTCCTGAATATACACATTTAGAATCCATACGAAGTTGCTTCAAATCATAAGCTTAACATATTAAAGGTAATAAACCGCCATCATTTTACTCAAGTTGACATAAGACCATAAAGGCAGTGGACTTGGAAAAAATTCCATAATTTTACATTTAGTTATAAAACCGACTTTCTGGCATGTACACATTTAGAGATCCATATCAAGTTTCTTCAAATCATTAGCTTAACATAAAGTTAATTAACCTTCGTCGTCTTAATCACGTTGGCATAAAGCCAAAACGGCAGTGCATTTGGAAATTTTCCACAATTTTACATTTATGTATACAACCGATTTTCTGGCATGTACACATTTAGAAATCCATATCGAGTTGATTCAAATCATAAATGTCCCATGTTCAAGTTAATTAACCTTCATCATATTACAGAGATTGGCATAAAGCCAAAACGGCAGAGCATTTGGAAAAATTCCACAATTTTTCATTTAGGTATAAAACCGAATTTCCTGAATGTACACATTTAGAAATCCATACGAAGTTGCTTCAAATCATTAGCTTAACACATGAAAGTTAATTAACCCCCATCATTTTACTCAAGTTGGCATAAGACCACAAATGCAGTGCAATTGGAAAAAATTCCATAATCTTACATTTAGCTATAAAACCGACTTTCTGGCATGTACACATTAAGAGATCCATATCAATTTGCTTCAAATCATTAGATTAACATATTAAAGTTAATTAACCTTCGTCGTCTTACTCAAGATGGCATAAAGCCAAAACGGCAGTGCATTCGGAAATATTCCACAATTTTACATTTATATATACAACCGATTTTCTGGCATGTAGACATTTAGAAATCCATATCAACTTGCTTCAAATCATTAGCTTCACATATTAAAGTTAATTAACTTTCTTCATCTTACAGAAGTTGGCATAAAGGCAAAACGGCAGTGCATTTGGAAAAATTCCACAATTTAACATTTAGGTATAAAACCGATTTTCCTGCATTTAAACATTTAGCAATCCATATCGAGTTGATTCAAATCATTAGCTTCACATATTAAAGTTAGTTAATTAACCCTCACCATCTTACTCAAGTTGACATAAGACCATAACGGCAGCGCATTTGGAAAAAATTCCATAATTTTACATTTAGGTATAAAACCGACTTTCTTGCATGTACACATTTAGAAATCCATATCAAGTTGCTTCAAATTATTAAATTCACATATTTAAGTTGATTAACTTTCTTCATCTTACTAAAGTTGGCATAAAGCCATAACGGTAGTGCGTTTGGAAAAATTCCACAATTTTACATTTAGGTATAAAACCGACTTTCTTGCATGTACACATTTAGAAATCCATATCAAGTTGGTTCAAATTATTAAATTCACATATTAACGTTAATTGATTAACCCCCACCATCTTACTCAAGTTGACATAAGACCATAACGGCAGTGCATTTGGAAAAAATTCCATAATTTTACATTAAGATATAAAACCGACTTTCTTGCATGTACACATTTAGAAATCCATATCAAGTTGTTTCAAATTATTAAATTCACATATTATAGTTAATTAACTTTCTTCATCTAACTAAAGTTGTCATAAAGCCAAAACAGCAGTGCATTTGGGAAAATTCCACAATTTTACATTTAGGTACACAACCGATTTTCTGGCATGTACAGATTTAGAAATCCATATCAAGTTACCTAAAATCATAAGCTTAACATATTAAAGTTAATTAACCCTCAACATCTAACTCAAGTTGGCATATAGACAAAACGGCAATTCATTTCGAAAAAATTCCATAATTTTACATTTAGGTAAAAAACCGACTTTCTTGTCTGTACACGTTTAGAAATCCATATCAAGTTGTTTCAAATTATAAAATTCACATATTAAAGTTGATTAACTTTCTTCATCTTACTAAAGTTGGCATAAAGCCATAACGGTAGTGCGTTTGGAAAAATTCCACAATTTTACAGTTAGTTATAAAACCGATTTTCTGGCATGTACACATTTAGAAATCCATATCAAGTTGCTTCAAATCATTAGCTTCACATACTAAAGTTAATTAACTTTCGTCATCTTACTAAAGTTGGCATAAGGCCATAATGGCAGTGCATTTGGAAAAATTCCACAATTTTACATTTAGGTATAAAACCGACTCTCTTGCCTGTATACATTTAGAAATCCATATCAAGTTGTTTCAAATTATTAAGTTCACATTTTAAAGTTAATTAACTTTCTTCATCTTACAGAAGTTGGCATAAAGCCAAAACGGCAGTGCATTTGGAAAAATTCCACAATTTAACATTTAGGTATAAAACCGATTTTCCTGCATTTAAACATTTAGCAATCCATATCGAGTTGATTCAAATCATTAGCTTCACATATTAAAGTTAATTAATTAACCCTCACCATCTTACTCAAGTTGACATAAGACCATAACGGCAGCTCATTTGGAAAAAATTCCATAATTTTACATTTAGGTATAAAACCGACTTTCTTGCCTGTACACATTTAGAAATCCATATCAAGTTGCTACAAATAATTAGCTTAACATATTGAAGTTAATTAACCTTCGTCACAACTTTTCATTTAGGTATAAAACCGAATTTTTGGTATGTTCACGTTTAGAAATCCATATCAAATTGCTTCAAATCATTAGCTTCACATATTAAAGTTAATTAACCCTCACCATCTTCGACAAGTTGGCATAAAGCCAAAACGGCAGTGCATTTGGAAAAAATTCCATAATTTTACATTTAGGTATAAAACCGACTCTCTTGCCTGTACACATTTAGAAATCCATATCAAGTTGTTTCAAATTATTAA